>NC_088308.1:22526287-22829318 GCF_910592395.1 Lineus longissimus | reverse complement strand
GGGGGGGGGGGAGGTCGCGATGGCTTATTATAAACCGCGAGATGCGGAATGCGAAATCGCGGGATGCCAACCTCGGTGAGAGTACCATGCGAGCAAGGCGAGCATGAGACCGAGGCTGTAGTGAGAGCTATCCTTGTTTTGATTGGCCCAATGAAATAGACTCCGCTGTGCGATGTGTGGAATTTAACCTAATTTATTCCCCAGTTTCGATGGTCAGACTATCCCGTGCTATGTTTAGGGATGACCAGACGTTCACCAAGTGCATGCCCTGAGTTATCGGTCAATCATGTGTACGGTGACTTTTGCCGCCAGGCGTAAAGGGAAAATAATCTTGATACATGCAGCATCCTGAACCTTGTGAACCTTTGTGGTCAAGATGAACATGCAGTTGCATGTTACCTTTGTATTGTCTTCGGCCCTACTATAATGGAGAAGTGGACAGCAGCATCAGAACTGGTGATTGATTGTCGTTGTCCAAAATCTTGTGGCAGAAAATAATGATTACTCACCTCGCGATTTCGCGATTTCTCATCTCGCGGTTTATAATAAGCCAGTCGCGATATCAGACCTGACCATTATGCCACCTGCTGTTTTCGTTCGTTTGATCTGTTTTACATGTGTTGACCCCATTGAAATAGGCCCGATGTGCTACGTTACGCTCCGTTGTACACGGAGGGATGGGCTTGCCGATCTAAGTCAAGTCTAAGTCAAGTCGATTTTTGTGCTGAAAACTTCAATTTTTCTCGGAATGAATGTGAAGGAAGTGTTTGATGAACTGTTTGTGGACGATGAGTTTGCATACCGAATTTCCAGCGGTATTGCCTCCGTTACCTCCACCTATACGACTGGAGAAATATGTGTCATTTATCTGTATATCGCGCGCCTCACTTTGAGCTGGATTTCAAAATAACTTCACGGGGTTTGCCCTTTTAATCGTCTCTAGTCACTGTGTATTAAAGTTTCAACGCAAATCAGTCACAAAAACGCTACACTTGCCGAGATATCAGACCGCTGATTGAGCAATAGCGATGGTCAGTGGCCTCGCGCTAACTTGTTACCGTTGTGTGTACACCGATGCCTTTTTTTCTCTCGGGAAATTAGGAATGAAATGTGATTCGGACAGAGGCTAGCAGCGGATATGATGAAGAAAACCAACTGATGAATGGTAATATTGACTTTGAAAATGATAGCTCGTGCCCGTGATTTTAACCCCTTTAGGCCGAGTCCAAGTCATTCCGACATGTCTTCTGGTGATGATGAAGCGGACAGGTAGGAAACCTTTTCATGTCTCTCTTTTCACTTCATGAATATTGTGTTTTTATCGCTAGATGACGTGCATGTCTTGGCGGTTTTTTACCCAAAGACCTATCATAAGGGTATCTGGAACCATATTGATTCAGCTGGTCATCGTATGTCTGTCTGTCGGGCCGTTCGTCTGTCTAGCCGTGGGTCAACAATATAAATTGATTCAAATCGTGGGCCAACAATATAAATTGATTCAAATTTTGGTCTAAACATTCAGAACTCACCGACAAAAGGTTCCATTCTTGTATAACTTCTCCAACGGCAACTGCTGGCTCGGATTTGGCGGGACCGATCAACATTATCTTCACTGGCTTCTCATTACTGTATTCAAACAACGATCGAACGGCCAAGCTGGGCTTCCCCTAACATGTGTAATAGAAAGCAGAGATAATGGGTGATATGAATAAAGACTAGCAAATGCTTTTATCTAAATCTCCATGTACATTTACACAAGGCCTTCCCGTACAAAACCGGAGTAAAAGCGTTTGCTAGTCTTTATTCATATCACCCAATAATGTTACTTTCATTCTTTCAACAGAACAGGCTGTTCGAGGTCTCTCTCACCTTAGAAAAGGCCTACGCCGTTCGTTTAATATCGAGAGGCGAAGTTTAATGAAAACCATTGGTTATACGAGAAAGAGCACTCATTTAAATGAATGCCGGAATATTATTGAAAAAAATTTCGAACCCATATATCATACATATAACTGTGGCTGATATTGAAGCCGCGGCATGAAACAAACACCACAATGTGTTAGAACTAGAACAGTGACATTACAATGTCATTGGTAAAAAAAAAAGCTGCCGAACCGTCCAAAGCCTGTTTTTTTG
Organism: Lineus longissimus; assembly: GCF_910592395.1. NCBI lineage: Eukaryota > Metazoa > Nemertea > Pilidiophora > Heteronemertea > Lineidae > Lineus > Lineus longissimus. The sequence goes on along the minus strand of NC_088308.1, from coordinate 22,827,182 downwards.
CTATCTCACTTTCTGGGCGTAACCATTAGACACTGCTGCCTTTTATGGCCGTAGGCGACAGAGTATTTCTGCTTGATGATGCGTGAAGATCTCATGATCTTATGACATCATCGATTGGTCAGCCAAAGGAGCAGAACTCACTCGCCTTTCTCTTGACACTCGCCGAGGACATAACAGGAAGCGATCTTAAAAATTAGAAATATTTGCCCGAGGACATAGCACATTTTTATATCATTTTAGTCATCAAAGTAGATGCAAATGGCAGATGTTGTTTTCGTTATTTTTTCGCCAACGGCAAAACAGAGGGACTTTGATTGAATATTTTAATCTCACAACATGCAGATAAACGATAGCGTTGATGTTGTATTGTTTGCAAAGAATGTGTTTGTTATGAATAAAGGAAATGTCCAAGGAAATGTCCTTGGGAAATGTCAGAGTTAAGGCGTGATGAGAGATTGCGATTGAAATCTTATTTGATTCTGATACATAGAGAAATCAGATAATATCAACAAAGAAATTATGACTCCAGCTTTTTTATTTTTGATATTATATCGAAAGACCCATAACGTAACATCCAATCAGCTATATTTTTATTTTACTACGTGCTTCTCATGTATAGTGGAGCGCGCAGTGGCGTACTGTATGGTTCGGTGTCAAACTTTCACGTTCTTCGAACCCCAGTGTGGTCGCCGAGATCGAGCTCGGGTGTGCGCTCAAATGATGGCGGCCACCAATTTCCCCAGATTGTTCCTGTGGAGATCTCGTGACGGTTTTTGTGAAGCACTTTGGTGCAGACCTTTGTATGTACTAAAATTGTTGTATGAAAACCACCACGGTAATATGTTTGGATCGCAAAAGATCAGCACATCGATTTCGGCCTTTGATTTCCATATTTCACTACCATCACCATGACCATATATAATGTAAGTTAATTATGTATCCGAGATTGCAATTTCATTACCTCTACTATTTCATCATCTTTATATCGACAAAAACTAATTTGATGGATCCAGTTACATGTAATTCTCAATTATATTTGCGGCGGCCTTACTTTGAAAACTCGTTAGATTTTCCAAGACCTGTTTATATTCCCAAAGTCTTCATAGTCTATTTCTTTGGACAATCTGATCTGATCTGATCTGAGTTCATCAATGCTATTGATGATGTGAAGAAGATGTGATGACTAACAACGTCGCCTAATATCTGTTTCTTGTCCAGATCAGGCTTCGTGTCATATGAGTTTTATGATATGTAATATACATTATACAATCCTGTATTTCACTGCATATGTCTTCTGTTATAGTTAATCATTCAATATATCAGTTAGCACCGAAAATCATACCACGGCTATCGATGTTAATTGTTCCCATACTCATATATCAATAGGACCACAGAAATCATTGAATAAGTTGCCTACAAATGTTCGTACAAGTTCATTCTTAAGCCTTGTAGTGGGTTGTGACAGAAGTGTAATGGACTATCTCTCAATGATTTTATTTACCTACATGGAAATCAGAAGTTCTAAACATACACACACAGGTTCCTCACTTTCAGAATTTGTTCAATCGCTGGTTTCTTCTGAATCAGCCGATATTAGTTTATTTCAAGACCATCACCTTCTAATTGCTGCTAACATTTCAGTATGGCAGGGTAGCTGTACAGCGGACAGTGATTGCAGAACCTCTCCGGTGAGCACTTTCGAACATTTGACTGAGGTCATGTTGCGCATTTCCGAGTTCAGTGCGTCAATCTGACGATATCTTTGGCAAAACACTTCTACTCTTCTTCTACTAGTAGCACACGTGTACCTAAATGTATTATTCGCAATAAAAATAGAATAAAGGGACATTTGCAATGAAACCTCTTACCTGAGTATCTTTCATGTGAAGCACCAACTCATAATCCTTCAGAATCGCATCAGTGTTATTGATGTCCTCGAAAGCACTCTGTATGACATAGGGAAAGGTCTGAGCATGATACCACCAATGCTTAGACAAAACGCTAAAACCTCCTACATGTAACTGAGTCTTTCCTTCACCCTGTCTCAAAATGCTGAACAAAATCAGAATTGTTGTGAAACGAGTTGATTTAAAATATGCCATTTTCTTCCTCGCCTCCTTTTCGTTTGGCGCTCTTGCCTTCTCAAGCGTTCATGTAGCTATCAATGTAGGGAGTGACGTGAGTTCTTCCTACAGCGGCACACTTGTTCTGGTAGCGTACATCATATGAGTCTAATTTGAGGTGGTTTCGTGGCTTGTTCATGACTATAAGATACACGGATGTCGATTTGGGTTGTCCATGAACTTCCTAGCCATTGCTTGGTTTAAACCAATCTCATTCTGTCAGCAAACGTGCGCATTGTTCGAGTAGTCATGTAATTAGGCTGTCAGAACTTCTAACCAATTAAGGCGCGTACCACCACATCATGATGTGACGATCGATGGGCAATGCCAGGGGGAGGGGTAAGTCGTCAATGTCAAAGACTTTTAAAGCAATAACTGAAAATACGAGTATGCCTGTACATATACATGAGTTTGATGTGTATAGCGTTAAACAAAATCATTGCATCTTCAGACTTTCGGTCTTCCATGTTGCATTTGAAGCAATCGTACTAATTTGAATATGTGACATATAAAATATAATATATGACTTTTGCAGTCTGTTGTACTGCATGTACGATTTTCTTAAATATTTCCATGTCAGACTCTGCCACACCCGTGGTGTGTATGCGTAACCCAAATCAATGTGTAACACGATTTCTGCTGTTTGCTTCAAATAAGAAGTTTGTAATTTCATATTCTATGAATGACTCAGTCACGCCCTCGAGCTATGTATCAAGGTTCGAACAGGTTTTTAGCAGACGTATTCGGTGACTGTATAGTTGGTTCCAGACAAAGACTCCATCTGTTGCACTGGACCTTGCAACACTAAATAGATTTCCACCGATTTCGCATTTCCCATTGATGTTCGAGTATATTGGGCATCGGAAAAACTTTTCATTGGATGATTCCAAATACAACAGCATTCAATCGCCTTTGGATAAGCGAAGGGTTCTGCTTTCTCATATCGTTCGTCCTTCTGAGGCCGCGAAATATCGTATCACAAATATTGTAACCGAAAAATATCGTATCTCAACAAATCCGGTCACCAGAATTCTGGGTGACAGCCGCAACCTTTACATACTTGTACATGTACATGCGCATTTTGCGATGTACATGTACCGGTATAAATTTTATCAAAATTGCTTTGTTGGAGTGGGAATATACAACGTACATGTAATGCCAAGAGCATTTTCCAAGAAATATACCTTGCGTCTCACTGTATACGCATCTATCGTGTGCCGTTGAACGTCTTGCCTCAAATGCATGTATCTTCACTTGTACATGTAACTTAGTGGGATGACAATGCTTTAGGCGTGAAGAGTACCTGCGATTGGGTCACACTTGTCAAAAAGTCTCTTACAAGACGCAGAGTATCAGTCAGAATCCGACGCGGTCGATTGGCTTAGCCCTCCGCATCTGAGGTGGCGCTTGATTTATTGGCGGCTTGATTCTTTTGTTGTTTAGGATCGGCGATCTGTTATAAACTGCGGTGACATGGCGATAAACCTGACATCCCCTGAAGACGTGTTCCCGGGTTACATTTCATCGAATGTAACTTTATATTTTGCCTCCACAGATGAATTGGCAACACTGCAATATCTAGAGTCCATCTACAACGCCTATAACCTGTATTTCCCACCAATTTTGATCGTTCTTGGTTCAGTTGGAAACGTCTTCTCGCTTTTTGTCCTCAATCAGCCAAGCTACAGACGAACATCCACTGGATTCTACATGATAGCCTTAGCTATATGCGACCTACACTTGGTGACAAATTGTCTGATCCATCATTATCTGCGAAGAAATTTCGGTCCGATTGTCGTCAACGCGCCATTCTGTCATTCTCTCATGTTTTTCTTGTTCTTTGGTAACTTTCTAGCTGGGTAATTTTATTAATGACGATTGATAGAATGATTGCAGTGATATTTCCCTTTAAAGCTAAAGTTATCTGTACGAAGTTCCGAGCGAAGATTGCAGTGACGATTTGTACCCTGCTAAACGTAGCACGGTGTGTCCCTTGTGCTGTGTGGGGCGTACCAAAGTTTCTTGAAAAGTTCGACTACTGGTCGTGCGACCTCGCGCTCGACCCTGAATACTACAATTTTTTTTATCTTCAGGATTTAGTCATTGACCAATGGTTGCTGTTTATTATTCTATTTACCGCAAATCTAGGAATATTGTTAGGCGTAGCTCGCAGTAGCACAAAACGAAAGCAAATGCTTCATAGCAAGCAGACGGACAAATCTGGAGCAAAGGAAGCATCCCTTACGGCCATGCTATTGACAAACACCTTTGCATTTCTCGTATTCAACATTCCTTATCAAGCAGACTACTTCTTTTGGACTTACATCTTCCCTGGAGAACCAAGTTATTTTGAATTTCAACTCCGAATAATGTGTTGGAACACCACATATGTTTTTAGATATTTAAACCCTGCTATTAACTTTTATATATATTGCTTGAGTTCAAGTAAATTTAAAAAAGAATCGTTCAATATCATCTTAAGGAGAAAGTGAAGCAAGAAATAGAGACAAGTCTAGGGGATTAATGATTTTATAATTGTGGCGTTCAGTCAGTTTTGGGGTCGTCATACATAATCAGCCTTGAAAAGGATTTACTCCGATTCGCAAACGAAACCTTCCAAGTAAGCTTACTGATATTTGCCACGTAATCACCTCAGTAAGCATAATGAAGAACTACACTCCACAGAAAGGACTCATCGAAAATTCTTGCGCCTTTTTAGTGCACCTCGTAGCCTATTGGTTAGAATCGAGTGTCACATCATATGCGTAGGGTTTATCGAAAAAAATGTGTTAACAAGGTTACCAATTAAAGACAAATTTATTTCATTCGCTCATGCATAACTAATCGTGGTGATTTCTTTTGCAGTTCTTCAAGCAGGCAGCAGGGGTGACAGCGTACCCCTCACCCCTCCAGTTTGCCAGACTAACTGCGAATACGACAACGAAAATAAGTTATGCATGAGCGATGTCGCGTATAAATAAAACCATTGTGTCCTTCATCTGACACCGTAGTAAAGTATTTGTACAAAGAATTCCAGGTTCCCGCTTATGTGGATCATATAGGTTAATAAAGGCTTATATGGATCATGATAGCAGCAAATGAAACTGCAGCCCTAAAGCTCAAATATGCCCATCCCAGCACATGGGCATGGCAATGATTATAACAACACTGCCATGTGAGGCCCGTATATTCGTGATTGATATTTATTTTATTAGTTCTTCCGGTCCAGGGACGTTTCCAATATCATATGGCGTTTAGAAGTAATTTGCCTTGCCGCAATGTTAAAATACAGTGCCATCTCCATTGACTTACAAACGCTCGAGATGTACACGGCGATGTACACATTCACCCTGGAGAATCAATTCCCCAGCGAACCCGTACAAAAAATGTGACATGATGATATTGGCAAAAACATACATACTGTATACTGAAATAGTACAAAAGCAAGTGATAACACGGTCTATCTAGTACCCCAATAAATTCCCGTTTCATGTATATTGTTTTATCATACATCCACTCGTAGCTGTGGTAACCTCATCAACACCGATGTCATACCCTCCTTTGAGATATTTACAATTTACGACCTAATGCCTGGACATATTCTCTGTGATGGCTTGTAGGGTTGTCGCGGGACACTGCGCTTCTACTTCCCATAACACAGACATCTTAAGCAATTGATACAAATTTGTCGTTTCTAGGATCACAGGAGGCATACGAATCCCATGATTTTGTTCTCGATGAGTTGGTCACCACTACTGTTGCTGTCATAGATAACACTATGATACTTTTTACTATTTTTTCTTCGAATTTTCTTCACGTAACGGTAAAGGAGAACAGTTCAAACACATGAACAGCCCATCGCGTCGGTTAAAATGTGCTGCTGGTGCTTCGAAGGACAATCGGGATAGACATCCTAATCCTTATGCTGGTTCTGCCCAAAACGTAGGGTGCGAACAGCAAGTAGAATCATGAAGAGAGTAACAAGTGCCAAAAAGATGTTGAAGAGTGTCATTTCAAACGAAATGCCTGTTTGGAAAAGTGCTTCTTCAGCCATCTTGACAGTACCCTGAAAAATGTTTAAGACACTGTATTAGCCCGAAAAACCAGGTGCGCATATGCATAATGTCTTCACCTATATGAGTGGATGGGTAAATTAAAGGCGTGTAGCAGTGGCGGATACATAAATTTAGGAAGGGGGGGGGGGGCGCAGCCTAATCTTGAGAGCCCCGATGGTGTGATCTTGAAAACGATGGAAGGGGTTGGGTGGAGTGCGGCCCTCCCTTAGATAAATTTGAAATTTCGGTGCCAGATAGGCGTTTTCGGGCATCTTAGGGCTAGCATTAGTTAGCTTCTTTAGGGAGAGACGCCGTGAAGAAAATCGTTGTTCATCGTCGAAAGGGAAGGGGTATCTGCCCCCCTCCCTCACTATATCCGCCTTGGTGTAGTTCGTTGTGAATAATATCAAAGGTTCTTTCAGACCCTGTCATGTCAGTTTTGATCCCGGAGAAAAGAAGCGGACAATTTCAAATTCAAGATAAGTTTTCAACGACAGAGGAAGGTCTTTGGGGGTGACAGCAGCAGCTATCGAAGGCATGAAATCTAGCGTCTCTTATAGCAAGATTTGTTTTCTCTATTTCTGTCGAAATTCGATTAAAATAAAAACGCCTATACTAACTTACCTAAGACGCAGAATTTGTCCTATACATGTATGACCACCAGAAATGATGTGTTATTAAGAATGTTAATCGCGAGTGATTTCCATTCTGTTTTCAAATGTCAACAACTCTAAAGATAACCCAGTAGCCTGACACTTTCAAAGATCGTAAAGCACAGCGCCACCATTTTAACGATTTAATGATATTAATAATAATGATAATAATAATAAAAATGGTAATTATGTATGTAATACGTTCGCCTGGTTGTTCACAACAAGCTGGTCGCCAGCTGAAAGTTATCTGAGCGTTAACATTAACTTAGCGTTAAGTCAAATGGGCTTACCTGAATGAGATAGCGCCAAGTTAACTCAAGTGTTATAGTGACTCGCGACGCCCTGGATATTAATCATAACGGTGCTGCACATTGTATCCTAGGCAGACACGTGTCATGTTTTATTGCACGATCATGTGTATTTCTTATTCTCCGTTGGCAACATGGAAACAAAATTTACAGATGTACCTGCCTTTAAAAATTTGGTAAATGCTCACTAATTGCAAAATAAATGAATTAGTGCAGAAGGTACTCCGACGAGAGTTGGTCACCAAACAAACAGAGTCAAGTTTTCATGAACTATGTGGTCATTGATTTGCTGTACATCATGCGAGAAATCTCAATAGCCTGTGCATGTATACGTTGTCACGCAAGTGCATGTCCCGACCGGTATCGCCACGTACCAGTGACCGTATGGCCTACTCCACTGGCTTTGATTAGATCATACATAAAATTAGATTTATGGACTTGATCCAATATCAAATCAATGGTCAATACTCCAATTATAGGAAATAATTCTCAAAGCCCCATGCCATGAATCGGTGATGCTAAACGTAAAGCCAACTGTCTCGAGAAAAGGGGCAGCTCAAAAACCTTTATTTCTAAGCGTGTATAACAAACAAAAGACTGTGATGAAAATTCGCGTTATTCATTTTGAGGTTGGTGAAGACTTTATTTTACAATTGAAAAAAAAATGTACACGATTATATACGAATATAGACAAAGATGGACGATCATGGAATGCTACAAGCTCCGGACGACTCTGTTATACATGTATACATGTACGTTGTGCAATACATTATACAAGTATTTGGACCCTGAAAAGTGAAAATCAGTTAGAGTAACTAGACTATGTAAGTTGAACAGCTGTGTGAACGCATTGGCAGCAAAATCCGATACGGGCAACCTTAGATATTCCATCTTGGCAATATTCCGTGCTTTGACGATGAAGGGTCGCCCGATGGCTGACAAATCGACTTACAAGGTGCCAATATTGAGTAGCAATAAGCTACAATTTTGAATCCGGCATTTTAATAATATCAAAGGGGTAAATAATTGTCCATAAAATATTTAGGCGTTTATTTAGATCCAGTAACAGGAACTGTCCACTAAGATTTCATCAGGTTATAAAACTCTGAAATTAAAAAAGAAAAATATTTCAGGAAGATATGTGGTTTGAAATTTCAAAAAGAGATGAATATTCCATACTTCGTTTGGAATATAATGCGTGGTGTTGCCTTGATATCAACAAGGCCTTTAGTTCACGGTGTCTAGTTATACTTTAGAATACCATATTCTATAGGGCCTCCATGGAGATTTCTTGGAGATGTCTCGTACCTTCAAAGCTTACTTGACCGTTACCATCATCATCTACCTCGGCAATCAGTTCGTCCACTTCCTCATCAGATAGTTCAAGTTCACCTTTCATTTTGTCCAGAATGTGTCTGCAAGTAAGGCGATGCAATTTAGCCATTTTAGTGATTTTTTGTGGCTTTCGCCAATAACCCTCATATGCTAAAACAAAAATGGCAAATGCATATACTTTTTTATTGAAAAACCAAGGCATTTCGTAATCTGCCAATTCAAAACTTGTTAATTTTTTTTCATGGTTATTTGCGAATCGCGAAGATTTAGGGGTTTGAAATTATCTTCAAACTTTTATCGCACCTTAGATATTCACATGGAATGTAACCTTTGTTTTTCTTATCCAACACCCTAAACAAATCCTTGTACCAAGTCTCTTCGAACTTTTCTCGCATTTTCTCCAGCATCAGCGGAAGGAATTCGTCGAAGTCTATTGTCCCACTACCTGCAAAATGAGGTCTCGTGTAAAAGGTTTCTGTTAGAGAACTTTTTTCAAAGTAAGGCTTCAGTAAAAAAATCGGGATATAGTAATAATGATTTAGACGCTCTAAAATTAACACAAAGAAAAAAAATGTATACACATATGTATGTTATTGGGGCATACAATATATGTCCAAGTGTTGAATTCATTCTCACCGGCATTTTAATTTTTTTTCTTATTATATTGGATTATGGTTCGTTATAACATATAATTTACATGCATAAATTTCATGTACTATATTTGATTTCAAACTGAGAATGTTACATTTTAAAAAATAAGATGAGGCATAATATCGGTATGATATCATAATATTGCGACACATATTTATTTCATCATTAGCAAAGTGTTAGCTGACGTAAATAAAACAATGTTAGATTATGGAAGTGAATAACGAACAAAGACTGGGACATGTCATACACGTCATACCTACCTGTTTCGAGTTCCTCTATAGTTCCTGAGTGAAAAATATTAATATGCAATTTTAACATGTTTGATCACTGTCTGGAGTGTTTGAAAGCTCTTTAGAACCTTTTAGAGTGCAGACTCCACGCGGTTGAAAAATATTGCTATGCATTTTAGCATATTGAGACTAGCAATACAGGCTACTGGACAACGGGTTCGATATACACGAGATGTTTGTTGTAGCCAGACAGCAATGTGCTACTTGTCTAACGATATAAATCCAGTAATGTTGTGTCAAAAATGATCACTTGCTATCAAACTTAGATACGTCTGGCGGCATATGGAAAAAATAAGCGATAACTCCCTGCTTCAAAAAGGCCATCGGGCGCAATCACTTCCGAAATGGAAGTAATGCTGCCGGATGACAGCCAACCATCAAAATCGATATAATGCCTGCAATGTAGTTTTATTCAGGCATTCTCATGCAAAAAAACTGTTACTCACCATCGCTATCCACCTCTGCAATCAATTCCCGAAGTTCAACATGCCTCAGGTTGTGCCCAAAGTTCCTCATGACGTCTCCAAGCCGTTTTGTAGAGATATACCCCTTTTTGTCTTCATCGTATGCATCGAATGAGCTGCGTATGCCTTAACATAGGAAAAGGAAGGAGGTAAGTTGACAGTTTTCTACCTTTGATCGCTTCTTTTGATCAAACAAAACACCATCAACGCATTGATATTATATTAACTCAGGTTCAGTTCAGAGCATGCATGCAAGTGATATTACCGGGCCTGCCAACTCTTGCATGCACCGACGTTAGGACTGGAGAAGGCCAATAACAAAAAAATTAATGGCAGGAATGGCTTAGCTTAGAGTAACCAGGGTTTAGAAATTAGTAGTATGCAGTAGTTTTTTTAAAAATTGTTCATTTTGAGATATCAGCAGTGAAAAATGATATTAAACGACAATTACGTGACTAGGGTATTGTATGCAATAATTGTATGATCAGGTGTCAAACTTCTAAGCTGAAATTAGAAGCAGTGCCTTTTCCTGTTCCCAAGTATGTACTTAAATGATGCTAAAACATAGAAAATGATCTACTAAAACACTGATAGCATCTCCTTCATTAATGACTAATTTCTTTTAAATGATGTTAATGGTGTTTCATTGTTCTAATAATAGAGTTCAAAATCAATGAAGATTAGGATTAGCTTGTATAGTGTATATGAGATGCTCTGGTGCGGTGGTGATGAGGAGATCACTTCATTACCCATGCATGGCATTCGGTGCAGTTTCGAAAGTTACAGGATTACACAGTAGTTCTTTGGAAAGGAACTGTCGGTGTTGGGATTAAGACGGTGAGGCTCTGTGGTAGGCCTATGTTCTTAGATGTTTTCTTCTTTCGTTATTGAGTTGATAATTAAGCTGCATCTAGGCTATACTTACTGCTTATCATTTCATCGGTAACTTTTAATTCAAATTCCTGTAACAAAAATATCCTTATTAAATCTTCCTATGCAATACTATGGCTGTGTAATCTAAGCGCTTAGGGAGTCATCTTATCATTCATTAATTAGATAATACACAATATTTCCTTTTCTATGTTAAAAAATAAGAGGACGAGTTCATTACTATTGTTTATTTCAGCTTTTTCAAACCAACCTTACCCCATTCTCGTCCGCCATTTCTGTCCTTCGAGTGTTCAATATGCTTCAGTCAGTGTACGTCGATTCCTGCTGAAAAGATCGATTTCATAATTCGATGTACATTGATGATGCACATTTTGATAAGAGACTATATTCTTTGACTAACGTTTCATGTAAATGGAGCCTTCGTTCAATCATAAAGATATAACAAATGAGAAAGGTTCACTTGGCTTAAAAAAGCAACAACTAAATAACGTACGGCGGGCTGGTGAATGTTATTGAAAAGCCTTGGGAATTCCGCCTCAAAGAGCACGTACATGTAAGTTGTGTTAAAAAATAAAACAATAAGAGCCCACGTTATTTTTCATATTTTCGAGATAAAAATGATTTGTCTTTTCTGACTAATGAATTGTATTCGATCGTTCTTCAAAATGAACGAGGGATAGACACTGAAACATGCTAAGGCATGACTTTTAATTCGATTTCTTGCTGGGCATGATCATGATGATAGAGTTCAAAAGATGCGTTATGCACTAACTCACTCGGCGTGGGTGAGCAATGCAAGTACGATGAGGCCTATCAGCAGCGTGGTGCAATGCAGTGAGAGGGATCGTAGCAGATTGGCTAGGTAACCGAACCCGCCATCGGACACCATCCGGAAAAGCATGCTTTGTGCTGCAGGTAGATCAGGGTAAAATCCATCACCAAGGCGTTTATCAAACGTCAATTGAGGAACCACCAGGCCATATTATCGAAAGTCTGGGTAATGGAAGTAGGCTGCTGTGTAGAAGTGAAAGAATTGAAATTCTGACTCCTGGACTTTTTTAGGTGGAAGATTTGTTTTTTGTGAGACGTTGTGATATATCGTATTACTGACGTTACCGGAAAGACCTCGAGGGGAATACCGACTCGATTGGCGACAATGGTGGTAAGTGGACTACATTGTTTATCGTAGAATCTTAAAAGTTAAAGTAAGGTTTTAATTGGGTTACCTTTTAATCACTGACAGATAAAGTTGCAGTGGGATACATCTAGGTTGATAATTGCCTAACTCAATTAACGAAGTTCAGTTTATGAATAAAATGCAGTTTCCTTTGTTGTGAAAAATGACATACCGGTATCTGCTGTACATTTCTAATGGATATTGGAATGGTAGTTCCTAAAGTATAGCTAGAAATATCATTCATCAGGTGTCTTTCCCTCCAAGATTTATCGCCATACCATGCTTGCGTGCGGGCCGCCAATAAAGTGGTCAGAGGCCTACCTCTCATGACCCTGCAGCAGCAGCAGCATATCGGCACCAAGCCTGCCGTACCTGTTCCTCAATGACCTCCAAGGGTTGGAATTAATGCCTTTGCCTTGCAAGCTAATAACAAGTCGGAGAATATTGAGTTAGGCCTACCTTTCGTTACTGATATGCTTTAAACTAACACACAACATTCGAACACGACCTATGAGGAACATTAAATTGAAGGGGGTTTATTGTAGCCTACTGATGTACATGTATCTACAGTACTGATAGTTGACATGACTAAACCTGACATGGCTGGTACTGGCTGATACTGCAGCTGATATGGCTTCCAGTATCATCGATTGGATGATACTGATTCCCTTTACGAGAAGCTACGAAAATTGAAGTGCACCTGGTGTATATGAGACATGACATATATTAAACAGACTCCAAACATCACTCCAACAACAAATTATTTAAAGTATCATCAGTGACACACCGAGCATGATTAATTACATGGTATATTTATACGCTGATGTGTGAAGTTATTCAGGATCAATCATAACTTTAAAGTTACCCAAGGGACTATTCAGTGCAAGAATACCACAGACGTTATTGTCGAGGTTGCTTTTCCGCACTTGAGAAGTGATAAAAGCATATGGTGCCTGAATAAAAAATCAGGGCTATCTGAGAAAACGCATACTCACTAAAATTCTTCTCAAATATGGTGAAGCAGCTTCGACAGGTGGTTGCAATGGCCACAACGACGACCCTAGGTTTACATCAAGGAAGTGATTGATTAGGCTGTGTCTTATCGATCGGTGTCAACTGTTAAGTGTTGACGAAGAGTAAAGACCTTACTAACTGACAAACATCTCATACGCGTATAACGTCACAAAATATCAATGATCTTGACTTAGGTTAATTGGGTTAATTATTCCATTGGCATTGCACGAACATGCAATGTTGGGGCAAATGGACGCAACGGTTAATGCATAAGCTTGAACATACTATCAATTTTGTAGCATCTTCACTGATGCTGCCTTATGACGGATGAGATTTAGTCGGCATGGCCTCGAGGACAAATTCCGTCAAACAGCTCTGTGATGTCAAATAATTATGAATGCATGTAATACCCATGCAGAAGAGTAAAATTCTTGTTAACTCACAATCACACTTCGCGAGAGCCAGATGATAAAGGACGTTGAAGATAACCATTCTATGTCTAAATGGCTATACTATCTGCTTCAGATAGTCCACGTGTGTCAATACTTATGTACCAAGATATTTCTCTTGCAGGACCACGCATTGACGGACGAACAGATAGCCGGTAAGTGGATATTTGTCTTCAATCATCCTCAAGGCAATTTTTTCTCGTTTAAAATCATTACAAATTTCATATCAATCTTATCGGGATTTTTACTTAGGTGAGATATCTATTCGAGATTACAACATCAGCGCTTCTCTACTCTGGGGTCTGGGAGCCATAATGTGATACAAAGCGCAAACAAAAATAAAGCACTGAACTGGTGTTTTAAAACTTACCTCCTGTTCAGGGGAAATCCTTTACTTTTAAAATTGTCCGAGATCTTTATTAAGTGACCACGGAATTTCGGGACAACATAGCATATGGTATATACCCTAATGAAGACTGCACAAGCCCCAGGTCACTAACAATATATACATTAGAAGCTAATTTTTCTATTGGGCCTTTGTCCATAGAGTTATGTACACAGCGGGTTGTGTATCAGTGTGAAACCATATTCCAAAGGCCTACATGCAATACCAGTGTAGAAATGGTTCCTCGTTTGGTAAAGGAAATATTTCACTGTACGTAGTTCACTTTAGATATGTGAGAACGAGCGACCATTTTAAACCGGTGAAGAAGAAAGAACCACATGTATGAGATCTCAATTCTTTGCTCGGCTCTACACTTAACAGTGATAGCGTCTCGTTAAATAATAAGATACTCCTTTAACGTATGATTATGTGGTTGTGTTTCCAAGCCAACGACTATAAGATGACATTTCATGGATATGTTTTGTGAATGGAAGACTCTTTTAAAAAATTTTAACAAACAAACAAACGACCGATCTGGTTGCTGCCTTGTCTCCAATTTTACTTGATTGCCCATCTGAAAACGAAAGACCCTGCTTGTACTTTGATTTACCAGTCAGTTTATGAAATGAATCTCATGCATACCTACATGTAGCTAAGGGTAGATTATCAAAATTTGCCAAAATGCCATGTCGTAACCAACATTTTTACTGATCGCCCTGTGCCCACCTCTTTCCAGAATTTAAAGAAGCGTTCTCGCTCTTCGACAAGGATGACGACGGCACCATTACGACGAGTGAGCTGGGTACAGTGATGAGGTCACTAGGACAGAACCCAACGGAGAATGAACTGCAAGATATGATCAACGAGGTGGACGCCGACGGTAGGTCACAAGAACACATTTTACACGATGATGATTTCATCAAGAGAGTGCATGGCAGGAAGATTCGTTCTTCATCATCTTCAGTTTTTTGCTATTTTCTTGGCGGCAGCCTTGGGTCCAAGGTAAATACGCTGAAAAAAATCTGGGTCCAATGGCAACAGAAAGCAAAAAGCGTTACAAGTATGCGTAAGGTTCAGGTCGTACGCTTCGGTATCCTGCTTATAGCAATACTACTTGCATGGCATTAGTACTACTTTACATGCAGGTAATGTATGATATTTTCTGTGTCTTAGTTCCACACTAGGTAGACGCATAGCCTTGATATTCACTTACACTAAGTACTTCCTGTTGAGGTACATGTTCCACCTTAAACAAGGGTTAATTACAGGGATAACATTGACTTTTCTTGGCTTTTCGTAGTGAGAAGAGCTTAATTTTTTTCCCCAAAAAGTTGAGTACGGTGGAATCCCGGTCGGCAACCACCCCGCTATGACGACCAAGAATGGTCCCGAATGGTTTCCTCTCTAATTACCATTGCCCAGTCCAAACATTTTTTTCACTTGTTTTTTTTCTGCTCAAAAGGAAGCAACATCATCAGTCCCAAACATTTTTGAAATTTTGTTGCTAATACCCTACCCTGCCCTGCACAGAAATACGTGCGTATCATGTAACGATTTAATTCGTTTTGATACCTGTATAGTAGATGATACGTGAGATCCTGAAGGTACGAATCCCGGGTATGAATCAAACAAATACACTACTAGAAAAAACACGAGGGAAACGTCTTCTCTTTTTACAGTTAACCTTTTGAGGAGATAACAAGTTGTATGGATAAGAAGTAGGCTAGTTTGAAAAAAGGCCCACACTTGAATATAATTTTAAATGTTTTTTGCAGGCAATGGCACAATAGATTTTGAAGAATTTCTCTCGATGATGGCCAAGAAGATGAAGGATACGGACAGTGAAGAAGAATTACGAGAGGCATTCCGGGTCTTTGATAAGGATGGCAATGGCTTCATTAGCGCTGCAGAGTTACGGCACGTTATGACCAACCTGGGAGAGAAGCTGACGGATGAGGAGGTGGACGAGATGATCAAAGAGGCAGATTTAGATGGAGACGGCATGGTCAATTATGAAGGTGAGCATTGCGGGACATCCCACTGCCGCCACCAACGCCATCGTGCGGGGCCCCAGCCTGGTCTAGGGCAGTCGAAAGTATCGTTTGCTGGTAGTTTTGTATTGTGTCTTCCCTGTCTGGTTGGTAATGTATGATGGTATATGTATCTAAGTAATTTATTAATATCATTAGTCTCATGAACAAGTCTGGTTCACCCTTTGTTGATTCATTCTAACTAGCTTGGTGTACGACTATAGATGTACATTGTATGATGTGTCTATTCTAGTTCATTAAAAGAGCACGTACTCGTTATGAGGATATACAATAGAATCTACGCAGGTGCGCTCTGTAGTACCATTACCTTTAACTTGTACGACATTCATACGATTTTCATCCTCTTTCAGAATTTGTGACGATGATGACAGCAAAATGAACAGAATACATTACTTTCCTGTAAAGTCTTTCGAATCATGCACTTGAGCTATGATTGTTTTTTTCGCAATGGGAGGAACGGCATGATTACAATAATCCGATATTCGGAGTTCGACATCTCGGTTTTCAAACGAAACGTCTTAGGCGGAGTTACCTCTTGGTCAGCGTCGTGCGAAAGAAATCTGGCCATTTTGGATTTGATTATCTAAGTAGCGACAATGGCTTTCCCTTCTGACGTAGTGTCTCGCATCAATGGCGACGTATGCAAGGTTTTGACACATATATAGTGTTTTTGTAAATATTCACATGATATCCATCAAAGTCCTTCTCTTTTTTCGGATTAGCATTTAAAAAATTCTACCTTTTCGTGAGTTCCAGTTAAAATAGATTCTGGTCCTACAATCATAACAGTTGCAGCTAACTCCACTGTCTGCGTGAGCAACATGACTAATATCGTTGGTGATCGTTATATTCACCGCACATTACATATTGGCTAGTGGTACTGAAATGCCAACACGAAGAAAATAATATCACATTTAATTTCCACCTATTGTTTTCATATCCATTGCCTTCAGCTTCATCATAATTTGTGCACAATAAAGCAGGTATAGCTTCTTCTCCAAGCATTTTTAAATCTTTGTTTTATCCATAAATATTCTTATGAAGAAATGACAAGAACGATCAGTTTATTCTAATACTAAACAAACGGAATATCTTACGAGTCCCGTTTTCCATTTTACACGAACAAGATAACAACTTGGAACTGCTCCATCTATCCCTCTTTTTAAAACTAGCCATAAACACCAGAGAAGGCATGCTAGTTTCTTGCCGGTGATCACTTCAAATCAAAGTCATCGTATTCCCTGTATTTATTCTACGGACGTTGGTTCTTCTCTGTCGTCGTCAGTGCTTATCGCTATTGTGTCCAAAAGCTCACACACTGTAAGACAGCTTCCACCGATCAGCGTTATTGGTGATCTTGACCGGTGTGAAAAGATGCTACTGCTAAAAATGATGATCGCGTAATTTCGCAGCAAATCATGATACATACATGTATATATATACGATAGTAATTGGTACATTTCAGTAAATGTATACACATATGCAAATAAATGTAATTCAGTGTGATACTAATTACTCCATTTAATATGATGCTTTACAACTTATTATGAGCCTTTACGACTCCGATAATAACCTTTTATGATAGCCCGGGGATTGGCGAACTAGATCATTCGGACGTCGTCATTGAACTGACCGGAGCGCATAACCTGTTCTCAGCTAATTTTTTAGCGGATTTCATCTCGTCTTGTGATTTTCCTACTTCGCATCATACAGTATGGCTGCTGTGAGTATTTGATTGTCACTCTTTTTGAATATTCCAATCGTTGTCTTGTGATGTGTTTAAGCAAGGCCGGCGGTTACCGTTAGAGTGGTGAAATTCAACATCACGCCAACCAGGTCTTTCACAATAAATTGATCATGTCTGTCAAATAAAGTTCAACAGAGAAGCTTTAGCTTAAGCTATCGCTGGTGCCGAAAAATACGTTGTCACAAAGTATCTTACAAAAGCGTTTGCACCTGATTGGAAAGAACACACCAAGATACAAGCATGTGTGTGTTAAATGGTTTGTTAATGCCTGTGCTCTCGTTTTAACATTTGCAACTTTAAACCTGTTCGTTAGGACGGTCAGGACAACGTTGACTGAATATATGGAACCATTATGATAGTGCATGTCTGCTAATGCACACATTCGTGCTAAACTATCGTGCTATACTATATAAGCTATCACAAAAAGCTAACTCTACACGGCGCTCAAATGGAAGATATCAACAATATGATTATGTGTATCCGAGGTTTCATCCTAATGTGGCTAGGGTCACTCGTGCCTTCTTTTGCTTAAATGTGTTGCTTACAATTCGAGTGCGAAGCATTTTGATCTGAGACTTCTGAGATTCTTTTTCAGCCCATTAAATGTAAGGCGGCTGTGGCGTACGGTTACAACCAGCCACTTTCAATAGAGACGGTGACTGTTGCACCACCAGAGGCAGGCGAAGTTCGCATTAAGGTACAAGTACAACTGCTGTATTTGAATTAAGTACATGTATTCGTAATTTGATGGTTGAAAAAATGTGCAAGTCAATGCTCCTTCCTTTTTTTCTTCTACACGTTTTTTAGCGTTGCTCAGTGTATTCTTTGCGTTGCATTGAAATATATTTCATAAGACTCATGTTTAAAAAATTGTTACTTCGATCACATGCTATAGTGTACATCAGTTCACCAGTTATCTACAAAATGCCAAGATAATCTTTTAAAAAGTATTTCGGTTATACTACTGATACTCGTGAATATCTTTCTTAGTATGACTCGTTCTTGTTGACCTGCAAATGACACGAGCAATTTGTCAAAATAATCAGGTCAGTGCCACCGTTTTTTTGTTCCATTTGTTCCATTTGTTCTTGACTTGTTTTCATTAACGTACAATTAAAATACTTTGGAATTTCACTTTATGGCCAGATTGCAGCAACAGCCCTCTGCCATAGTGATGCACATTTCGTGTGGCGGGAAATGCCCGAGGAAGCGTACCCCTACGTTCTCGGGCATGAGGCAGCGGGCATCGTCGAAAGCGTTGGCGAAGGTGTGACATCAGTAAAGCTCGGTAACTATCAACTACCAAAGGGAGACCTTTTGTAACCGCTGATTGAAATTTAACAAAATGGAGAAATCTTAGGCTTGTAGGTACTAACTGTTGAAAGGGTCTTTACCATGATGTCTACAGGACGGCGGGGAAATTTTTGGTCTTGGCCTGTTGTAAAAAAGGTTTCAAAAAACTTTCCCAGTGGCCGGGCAGTCGGCTGTAAAGGACCTCTGAACGGCTCTAGAAGCCAAGGTGGGAGTTTTAATGTCTTTGTCTTTTTTTGTAGGCGACAAGGTTGTGCTATGTTTCCTGTGCCAATGTGGAGACTGTAGATACTGTAAGGATCCAAGAACAAACCTCTGTGGGGAATTTCCGTAAGTTGACCCAGTTTATAGTGGACGACAAAGAATTCAAATACACGCAAATGATTGCATACTTTAGTAGTTGGTCGATTTTGCTTTGTTTTCGAGTTAACGGGGTGGCCATTTAGTAACGATTCTAAATTGACTCTGACAAGGCAAGTTGGCATCCAATTCGACTCCTGAAACATTGTTATTGGCTCAGATTAGGCCTTACCTGAAAATAATCTCAATATTTGAAAAGAAGAAAATATAATCCTTTGTCTTTATCTGTTTAAGTGATGATCTTGGCTACTACGATACCTATGAAGCCGGCCATTCATCCCGTATCACCCTCAAAGATGGCAAACTGGCACGCCAGTTTGCTGGAACAAGCACTTTCAGCGAATACACAGTCACTCCTGAAATTCAGGTGGCAAAGGTATGTGTCTCAAAATGCTACGGTTCGTAAAGGAGCCACCAATGATATAGCTCGTCGTCCTGTTCACTAGAGAAAGTAAAAGTTAAAGGTTGCTTTATTTATCAAAATGTTAATGCATTCATTTAGTTTTTACACTGTCTTTATGCCATTGATTTGCAATTTCCTTTGCTGAGGTCCGTGATGACGCTCCTCTAGAAACTGTCTGCCTCACCTCCTGTGGTATTCCCACCGGATACGGGGCGGCAGTGAACGTGGCCAAAGTCCAGGCAGGCTCGACCTGTGCAGTCTGGGGACTTGGTACCATTGGACTCGCTGCCGTCATGGGATGCAAGGCAAGAGGAGCCAAGACGATCTTCGGTGTCGACATCAATCCTGACAAGGAAGCAAAAGGTTAGAAGATCATTCTCCTTATTTATCAAACAATGAAGAACACCTGACGTAGTCAAAGCTTTAGAAAGCGTTAGATTTGTGTTTTGTCGACGATGCAAAAGTTAGTCAAGGTTATCGGTGGATCTCAAGATGAAGGCTGGGGAAATGGCGCCAGGGTAACATGGCACATTAGAAACAGCGGCACACGGTCATGATTGTCTTACTTACAAAAGATACAAATGAAATTCTGAATGAGAATGTTTACAAGTATTGAACGTTGGTTACTTTCTAGACTAGACTCTAAGTTGTGCATTTCTCTGCATGTTTGCGGAAGTTTTTCTTCTAGTTCCACTGATTGGTTATCGTACCTAGTGAATTTGATCATACCCTCCATGTAGTTTACGGCATGCAGAAGGTTGTAGGTCTTCTGTGTTTTAGGCACCATTTTTATTATGAAATGTATAAAAAATTAACTGTAAAAAATCAGAATCGAGGATTATTAAAAATGTAATGTTATTTTTTCTGCGAGCCATATATTCAACAATAGCATAAATGACTCTATACCCTGTCTGCTTCAGCTCGTGAACTTGGGATCACCGAGTTCCTGAACCCCCTAGATTACGATAAGCCAATCCAAGAGGTGATCAAAGAGAAGACAGATGGTGGACTTGATTACGCCATCGAGTGTATTGGCGCTGCGAAATGTGTGGTAGGCTATTCTCTCCTCCTCGTGGATTACTTTCCGCAGGCTACCGATGCATATTCTGTAAAGCTGTCGAATCCAATACGCCATAGATTAGGCCTTGAGAGAAATGTCAACCAAAATCAGCATTGGCTCATCCTTCCTTCCATAATGTCAGCTGGCTATCGCGAAAAAATGATCATTTCTTTGACTAACATTGACTGTCATCGGATTTGTCACTCATCGGATTTTTAACTGTCTAGAGTTAAATTGTCCACAAAAGTATATCAGGCGAGCGCTCGCTTATTTTTTTGGCTATTGCATGAAGGTAACGCATCGCCTTTCCCAAACGCTTGGCCATGTGGGAGCTACCAATATTGTAACCATCAAGCAGCATTTGCAGCTCTCCATGATCAAGTGAAATATACACTGGTATTTCAGTACACGTAATTGTAAGTAATACAAAACGAGCAACCAATTTCAGGAAGCAGCTTTGGAATCAGTCCGCCGGGGCGTAGGACTGGCCGTGGTGGTGGGACTTGTCGAGTCAAAGCTGACCCTCAGTGCAGAGAACTTCTTGATGGGAAAGACGCTTCATGGCTGTTACTATGGAGGTACGGGTTTTCTCATCGCACGTCGGCGATCAGTATCATAAAATTAATTACTAAAAATTTATAATATATCGTTAAGTTAAATTGATATCGGTATTTGCTAAATTTATCGTTAAATTATTAATTTTTGTTTTGCCATTGAATTATCAAAAGAAATTGACTTACGATGGAATTGATTTCGATATGCATCATTCTGTATCTTGATGGGAGAGACGCTTCATGGCTGTTTCTATGGAGGTAGGTTATTTCATCGCACGTCAGCGGGCGTTTTTCATTCTTTGACTATATCTTGCATTCCTTGAATCCAGGATACAAGAGTCGTGAGAGTATCCCCAAGCTGGTTGATGATTACATGGCGGGTAATCTGAACCTAGAGGCCTTCATTACCAACCGAATGGACATCGAAGATATAAACGAGGCATTTGATCTTCTTAAAGCAGGAAAGAGGTATGATAAATCGGTCCAAAAGCATTAAACGTGCGTCTGTCTATACTGAAGACATCTATTATAAGCCTATGACAACAATATATTCAAAATAAGTCCGCCCTAGCCAAAGATGGCGACGCCAGCTACTCGTTAAGCTTTGCTGGAGGATATCACTGTGGCTTTAATGGCAGGCAGTAAATCGACTATCAAGCAGCCAGCGTAGTGCAAAATGGTAAATCGATACGGCAGTAGCGTAAATGGTTTCAATATATTAAAATAAATGCATTCTGTACGTTTAAATGCGTTTTTCTCATTTCAGTTTCCGATCTGTTATGACCTTTGGAAAATAGATCCGAAGATGTGCTGCTGAGCGATTAAAAGTTGATCACCGGCAAGACCTGAAAGCTGACTCAAAACATTTTTCGGGAGTGTGTTGTTGCCCTATACCACAGGCATACTTTTCCAATACACTTCCAGAATCTATTAAGAACAGCATTACTCCAAATTTAGTTTCGGCTAAAATATTGTTTTATGAAATTGTATAAATCACTGTACTTGAAGCCCTGCCTTTTCCTCAGTAAGCTACATATGTTTGTGCAGTACGTTATCTTGGAACTCGTGTAACCCTGGCCTCTTGTCATACAACCAATCTCTTCGTGATCCTCTTTACCAACACTAGTGGACGTCATTTCTGCATTTATATTTTCCTGTTCATCTCCAACAATTTTAGTGCATAATTCTATGACAATAAAATTTGAGTCTTCACAATCGCTTCGTGCGTTCAGTTTCTTTCTCCATGACACTAAACACATTCCATACACTTATTTGTCGATCGCTTTATGACTATTGAAGAAAGACACATTAAGGACATGTTTACGTCAAATAAGCATCCCACTAATGACCACAAAATGTGCTACCGCCTTAAGGACCGTACAGACGAAGAACAGAAACATTTACCGATGAATGTTAATGGCGAAGTCGCGGCATAACCAGTATCCCATGGGCCCTAAAACTATAAAAGCTACTGTAACGAATGATGTCCCCATAATTTCACTGTAAATCATACAAAAAACACGACATAAACCGTACCACTTAGTGTAAACAAGTTGATATATTACTCCATTTGATGCAGATAGCCTATGACCCTTGAACATGTTGACGACTACACCTATATAAGTTTGATCAAGCGCAGGGAGTGGCCAAATGGGTCATTCAGTCGTCTCTGCAGATCTGAACGGCAAACGGAACCTCGTTGGAGTTCTAAGCTCGATTTAAGCGGATTTCATCTGTTCTTGTGATTTTCCTATTCGCACCGTACAGTATGGCTGCAGTAAGTATTCGATAGCCGCTCTTGTTTCAATCGTTGCCTTGTGAATTGTTTCCGCAAGACCGGTCCCGGTTTGAAATCAACCATTTTCAAAATATTGTACACGTTTGTCAAATGCGGTGTATGTGCAACAGATAAGTTATCGGAGAAAAATTAGTGGTCACTGATCATTTGGGCTGCATTTGACACCAATCACAAATTTTCTTGCAAAAGCATTTTTATTTTACTTCGCTCAAAACATTTCGCCAAAACATTTGCAACGAACCAGGCAGGACATGTATCATTAGGATCGCTCGGGCCTCAAACGTGTAGCTTACAATTCGGATGCGAATTGAATCTTGATCTGAGATCTCGGATGGCGATGTTGAAATGCTAATGAAAAACCATTTGCAATTTTCCTTGTTGATGACTATGATTTTCATTTTGACCTTCTTTTTTCCAGCCCATTGAATGTAAGGCGGCTGTGGCGTACGGTTACAACCAACCGCTTTCAATAGAGATGATAACTGTTGCACCACCAGAGGCAGGTGAAGTTCGCATTAAGGTACGAAAACAACTCACGGGTTTTTGAATAAAGTAAATATCATGTATAGTTGGATCGCGGTAATCGAGCGCCGACATAAAGACGTGGGCCGAAGCTCCAGGCAGGCTTTGGCCTCCTCAGTTTGGTTTGATAGACAATTGGTTGTTGACACCAAGTTGTCGCGATATCGTGTCCCTGCGTCGCCTCTTTCGATTTATCGTTATACCTGTGAAACTAGAGCATGTGTGTCATCAAGTGCACCAAATACCATCAATGTTTTTTAGAATATTTGAAAACTACTATCTTTCCTGGTGACGCACTCATACCGTTTTGATGACCTGCCAATTTTGATAACGAAAAATATACAGGGTACCGAATATATTTTCTAATATTTGCTTTCATCGGCGTGGTTTAGCTTTTGATACTTCTACTTTATCAACAGATTGTTGCCACGTCCCTCTGCCACAGTGATGCACATTTCGTGTGGCGGGAAATGCCCAAAGATGCGTACCCTTACGTTCTTGGGCACGAGGCTGCAGGCATCGTTGAAAGCGTTGGCGAAGGTGTGACGTCAGTCAAGCCAGGTAAATATCGATATACGTGTGCCAAAAGGAGAGTTCCATCAGGCCTGACTAGCTGATTCTCCGCTGTGGAGGATTTTTGGCGAGATCTATGTATAGAAAAAGGTCAATGCACTAAATGTTGAAAGGATCTCTACAGAACGGCGGAAAATGATCTATTAATATGTTCTCAAGTTCTTTGCAATAATTTTTGAAACCCCTGATCCCCGTGGAAGAACAGTAATGCATGAAAAAGAAACAATGCCAGTCATGAAAGTTTTCCAATCTAAATTATTTGTTTAAAGAGTCAACTGCAACATTTTGTGCAAGAGACTTATGAACAGACACCGATATTGGAATTGAAAGTTTTTACCGTAATTGTTTTTGTAGGAGACAAGGTTGTGCCGTGTTTCTTGTGCCAATGTGGAGACTGTAGATACTGTAAGGATCCAAGGACGAATCTATGTGAGCAATTTCCGTAAGTTAACTCTGTCACTCCACGAGTAATGCTGAAGTATTCAAATGCAATACAGTATTTATGCAAGTTTCATGATCACTGAGTAGCTACTTCTTGTCTTTGACAAGGCATAAACTGATACATGAATATATTCCAATGGTTTTTTTCTCTGACACGTCCGAAGTCTTCGCACAAATTACATCCTTAAACTTCGTTCTTAGCTCAGACTGAGTCGCTGCTTAAAACATATCTCAACGTAAAAAACCACCCTCTGTTTATCGTTTATGTCTGTTTTAGTGAAGAAATTGGGTACTTCGATACCTACGCAACCGGCCATTCATCCCGTATCACGCTCAAAGATGGCAATCAAGCGCGTCAGTTTATTGGAACAAGCACCTTCAGCGAATACACAGTAATTCCTGAAATACAGGTGGCTAAGGTAAGTGTCTCAAAGTTACTAATAAGCTTTGCAACGAAAAAACAGTTTCGGCGCTTCTGCAATGATTCATAATCGAAGTGACACGTACTATTTCGGATTCTGGTACTGGTACCCGGATCTTAATGTCCTTGACATGGATAAGATGTAGGTTAGTGAATAACTCATTTTTTCGTAATTTTGCTTCGGTTAAAGTGAAAGTTGATACCAGTGCATGAAAGCATAATGTTAAATTCATCAAAATACTATCGCATTCATTCCTTTGATACACTTTAATCAAATGATTAGTGATTTTTCTTTGCTAAGGTCCGTGATGACGCTCCTCTAGAAACTGTCTGCCTCCTCTCCTGCGGTATTCCCACCGGATACGGGGCGGCAGTGAACGTGGCCAAAGTCCAGGCAGGCTCCACATGTGCAGTCTGGGGACTTGGTACCATTGGACTGGCTGCCGTCATGGGATGCAAGGCAAGAGGGGCCAAGACGATCTTCGGTGTCGACATCAACCCTGACAAGGAAGCAAAAGGTTAGAAGATCATTCTCTGTGATAATCATGACACAAAGGAAAACACTTGACGTCGTCAAAACTTTAGAAAGTTCGTAAATGTTTTCAGTGGATTTCAAAGGAAAGGGTGGGGATTTGGCGAGGACATTTTTTTAAAAATACTAAAATACAAAACGAATTAGAATGTTTACTGGTATACATTAAAGAAGCCGGCTTTGGTTTGACAATTCATGGATTAGTGTGGCAACAACTGTAAATACTGGTATCGTCTGCTTCAGCTCGTGAACTTGGGATCACCGAGTTCCTGAACCCCCTAGATTACGATAAGCCAATCCAAGAGGTGATCAAAGAGAAGACAGATGGTGGACTTGATTACGCCATCGAGTGTATTGGAGCTGCTAAGTGTGTGGTAAGCTATCTTTCTCTTTGGAGTTCCCCCGCAGGCTACCGATTACTCTGTAAAGCTGTGAAATGGAATACCATATAAGATTTATCTCGGTGAGAAGTGTCGCCCGAAATCATCCCTCCTTTCGATTCTCGACGCCACCATCTTGGCAGATCGTCATGTAACCTGATACTTTCTTCGTATAGCAATAACTGTCTTATGTTTTGTCGTTGATGATGAAATATCCAATGTAGGTCAAACATTACCTTCGTAACGCATCGTTTCGGGCTTTTTAGCGTGAACTACTACGTTCAAGATTAGTTTGAACCATCAACATACCCTAGTGTCAGTCAGCGCCAGGTAACGGCGTCCGAAATTGCGCTGGTACAGACCATTTCTAATAACACAAAATGACCAACTAATTTCAGGAAGCCGCTTTGGAATCGGTTCGCCGCGGCATAGGACTGGCTGTGGTTGTTGGACTTGCCGAGTCAAAGCTGACCCTTAGCGTGGACAACTTCTTAATGGGAAAGACGCTTCATGGCTGTTACTATGGAGGTACGGGTTTCCTCATTGCACGTCAGCGGGCAGTGGTTAAATAATTAATCACTGAAAATTAATTATTTATCAACTTTAAGTAAGATTTATCTTTATCTAAATTTGTTAAATTTATCGTAAGGTTATTAATTTATGCATCTCGTATAATTATTGAAAAGTGGGCTTACGATGGATTTGATTTCGATCCGCATCAGTATTATCAATTAGACTAAAAAGAATATCTTCATTTATTTTTTGTACAATCTACGATGTAAGTCAATCTAAAAAGATGTTATTATCAATCTCATTGATGTTCAACTTCACTTTCTCCAGTTTTGAAAATACGTCACCCATTTTTCGCTGTGCGTTTTTCATTCGTTTAATATCTCTTGCATACTTTTTTCAGGATACAAAAGTCGTGACAGTATCCCGAAGTTGGTAGATGAGTTCATGGCGGGTAATCTGAACCTAGATGCCTTCATCAGCCACAGAATGGACATCGACGATATAAACAAGGCCTTTGATCTTTTAAAGGCAGGGACCAGGTATGGAAAAGCCACGATCTCAAAAGAGGAATTTAATCTTTGCCAGAGGCAAATTACATGTATTTATTATTCCTTAGCATCAATGTTTTCCCCCTATTATCATAGGTTTAGCTCAATCGAATGCATATGGGACGTCCCGGTCGATGTTGTTAAAGCTTTAAAGAGTACTTGTAAACTAACGCTTAAATCATGCAGCTAACAGGCTGTGAAAATTCGATATCTTTACAGCGCGGCAACTAAAAATTTCTAGATTGAAGCACCGGGTTGAAATTCAATTTTTTCTTTTCAGTTACCGATCGGTCATGACCTTTGGCAAGTAAAATCCGAAGAAGGAATGTTGAGCGATGACAACAGATCAAAATATCTTCTGTTTTATATATATTTTTATTCGTACTCAACAAAGACTAAGTACAATCAGTACATGAAATGGCGCATGGTGGAGTGCAGTGCTGTTACAAATTGTTGCCCAACAAGCATATAATTCAGTCGCGAGAAAGGTCTTTCGATCTGGGATGAAGCACCTTTGCCAGCGTTAAAACGCTCCTTACTTATGTTTTATTTACTTATTTACCTAAAGTAAAACTAGACATGGATATGTTGCACGCGCCTAGTGCTAAGCATAGAGGTGATGGGTTTGATGTTAAGGGCAATCTTTCTACAGTGTTTAATAAAGTCGCTCGACAGTTCAGTTGATTAACATCTTTCTCGTCGTTTTGTTTTAAAGACAGCATCCAAGAGATTTCGTGATCATTATACATACTCATGTATTCATAGCAAGGTCAACAATGTAAGGCTACAGTGACGCAAGTGGTACCCCAACATTTTCATATAAAACTATCGTTTTTATATCATATTCACGGTATACCATTATTTTATAATAGGATAAACGCTGTCCTAACCAACTTATATTAGAAAACGTCATACGCAGTAGTTGTGTTTACAAGTTTAACTTCATTTCCATGCCAACGTCATTCAATAATGCAGTCGAAGTCGGGAGTGGTCCACTCTTGGTTTTTGTTAGTATATTTACTAAATGTTCAAGTGTGACATTTAGCCAATACTTGCAGTAATGCCCGGCGCTCATAGGATGGAAATATAGTGATAGTTATACAGTTTGAACAGTGTCTGTGTTTTAAGGTGACTCGGCCTAATGAGGCGACATTCTGTCCAGTAGTGTCGACACATACCAACATATATCGGAGAGAAAGTGGACCGTAGAGCGATTATGGAATCACATTGATGACATTTCCCGTGTTCAAATCCTCTTCCGTTAACACTTCTTACCTGATCTAATACCATCATTGACAATCCTAATCGGTTTATTAATATGCTATTCTGCATTGCTGAAGTCACGAGCATTCATCGACACTCCTTTAAGGTTTATTGGAAAGTTCCAATGAGCTAAATCTAGGTCTATTTGGGTAACTGAAGTATTTTCAGAAATATTACTACGCATATGAACTATTCAACACCAGTGGAGAAGGATTTCTAGATTTTCAACTTGTGGAAGTTGTCCTAACGTCGTTCAATACTGTCTGAGGACAGTCGTTTTTTGAGGATTCTGAAATAATAAACGTGCAGTTCTAGTGACAAACTGCTCACGACCATGGGTTCAAGCCTTCTCACGGTAGGTCAGAATTCTACATTCTTATCAAAACATTGCACAAAATGTTTATGGAAGGCATATTTGATATTTTTCAACCAGTATCATATTGCAACAAGTTTTAATTTAAGAAATGTGGTGAGAAAAGCATAGTGGCTTTTTATTGTGACCATGGTGGACATTCTCTCTGAAAATGATAAGTGGAGTTAATTGCCACCTAAGTTTGGTAAATTTGGATTGTGTTATTCGAATGTGTGGCATCACCTTCTGATCAAACAAAATAATCATTGCAGCTTCTGTAAAAAGGCAGAATGTAATATTTCTATTTGACCCTCAGTCTGGCATTGCATTTTTAAATGATCAGTACATTAGTGTGTCTGAAATGTAAAAGGTGCAACCCTTATAGTATATACAGGTACAATTTCGTTTTTAGCTCACCTCTTAGCAGAGGTGAGCTTATCCCATACCGTGGCGTCCGTCGTCCGTCGTCGTCGTCGTCGTCGTCGTCGTCGTCGTCGTCGTCGTCGTCGTCGTCGTCGTCGTCGTCGTCCGTCGTCCGTTAGCAGGGCACGTTTCGTAACTGTTAGAGCTATTGAGTTGAAACTTGGTACACATGTACCCTTATGTAATGACACCTTGGAGACCAAGTTTCGGTCCGATTCGTTTCATGGTTTGGCCACCAGGGGGCCAAACGTTAAAAGTGAAAATATGCAATATCTCCCTTAATAGTAGTCGGGAAATTTTGAAAAAAATATGGTAGGTACTTCTAGCAAAGGTGCATCATATATCCTCCGGGTTTTTGATTTGACCTCCTTTTCAAGGTCACAGAGGTCAAATGGTGTAAATTGGCCGTTAGGATGTAACGATGGCACGTTTCTAAATTGCAATGACTATTGATACCAAATTTGGTACACATTTACCCCTTAGTCAGGTGATCTCAGGGACCGAAGTTTGGTCCAATATGATTCACCATTTGACCACCAGGGGGCAAAATCCAAAAACTTTAAAAATGTGATTATTCCTTAACTTCTTGCCCGATTGCCACCAATTTGATATCATGGGTACATCTTACCACCATACAGTATATGTCACACAGGTTTTTAATTTGACCTTCTTGTCAAGGTCACAGAGGTCAAATGGTGTAAATTCGCCGTCAGGCCGTAACTATGGCACGTTTCTTAACTGCAATGACTATTGATCACAAATTAAGTACACATGTACCCCTTGGTCAGGTGATCTTAGGTACCGAAGTTTGGTGCGATCTGATTTGCCGTTTGGCCTCTAGGGAGGGGGCCAAATCCTAAATTCTTCAAAATGCCATTATTCCTAGTAATGACTTGCCCGATTGGCACCAATTTTATATCATAGGTACATCTAATTCTAACAACCATTCAATGTGTCACCCGGGTCTTCTTTGATTTGACCTACTTTTCAAGGTCACAGAGGTCGAATGTACTGTAAATTGGCCATTTTGGGGAAATTGTAATTGCTTGGACCTACATCAAACCTAACACTACATGACACAATACCATGCTCTTTATCCATCTTTCCTCCACATGAGGTGAGCACAATGGCCCTGGCCATTTCATTGAGACATTATTTGGTTTACCTTACTTTACCTTAGGTTTTTTAACCCGCCTAATAGAATATGTTTCCTGGGTTCTATGTTCCCGGGCCCTATTGTGTTGGTCTGCCAAAACCCCCAAACCCGTTTTATGCATCGAATCTGTCTGTATTCTGGGGCAAATGAATGGTGGGGAGAAGCCATGGTTCTTATAGTGCTCTTTTTATTCCAATCCCTAATAACCAATTCATAACTCTGGTCTTAATCGTTGAGGGGAAACGCAGATCCCGAGGTACACAGGACCCGCGGAACAAAGGGATGACCCCTTTTCAATTTCAGGTGTTGGCGGCCCTGCTGTTTTTTATGACAGGAGTTTGCACCACAGATGCCGCTTTTAAAGTAGCAACAAGTAAGTATGACAAAGCTGAGTTGAAGAATCGGTAAACCTTTAAAAGTGCCTAGGAAATGTCATAAGGCAAAGATATGGTTCATTTTAGAGACCAAGAATAAATTGAATAACTGTTCTCATGCCCTCACGGAACGACGTCGGGGCTACGCACGAGTATTCTTGCAGCGGCGGGTTATTTTTAAGGAACACCTAAAAAAAAGCTGACACATTAAGTGCTTTTATGTAATACCAAAATTGGCTGTTTTATACAAAGATTGCTGCATTCACTCCATCATTAACTCTACCAAAATATGCTTGAGCTTTACCAAAGAGCGCATATATAGGCCTACACTAAAATCAAATTATTCATACCATTCTAGAGGAAACTACGTTACTTTCACCTGTACCAGTATATATTGAACAAACGGGTTGAAAGTAGGCAGTTAAGGCCACTTGAGAATTTTTAAACAATTGAGGTACTCTGCGTAAACTCTGAAAACTAGTATCTGAAAAATCGATACTGTCGTTAAAATTTTAGATGGTGGCCATAATTCCATTTTGACTCAGCGAGTGTTACCCCTAACGACTTCCTGTTCCTTTAACAATGCCAATGTGTCACGCACAAAAAATACTTTGATTTTTCATGTCGGTCATAGATTTACCAAACGTCGACCACATGCAACTGAGATTAACGCTTTTTTTTCCAGTTTGTTTGATCTCGTTACTACCTGCATCAATTTTTGGGAAAAGGGTTATGTCTCTATGTCTAGGAATATGAGATCGTTGTGTCTTCAGAGATATAAATGGCGGATTTTATACTTTCTTGCATAAAATGATTAGATTTATTTCATCATCTAGAACAAAAATGGTAGGCCCCCCCCTCGTCTGCGTTAAACCACGGATGTAGAGCAAATTGTCACCACTTTCTCCTCCGAAGGTCAAACTAAATGAAGTGCTTCATTAGATGTAGGACATTCATGGCTCAGGTTGCTCCTGCAGAGAAGTTCTGTTGTAGTGAGAGCTGCTGTAAAGATCTTTGCGATAAAGGTTAGAAAAAAAGGTACAGGTACTATGTGGTATAATATTATAATAAAACGCACACCAAATTCATCATTTCAAAAACGAACATGTAGGCCTATCACTCGATGAAATATGATGTTTTCCAATTTTCTTCTTTGCCTGTTATAGTCGTTGCCTTTTGTTACAGAGCTTTTGGGATGCTTCTCCCAGAAGTCGGAGAGCCGCGAATTAAAGGGCTTTGCCGCCACTGCCAACATGGCAGAAATGACACCAACTCTATGCAGGGATGAGTGCCGTAGCATGAAATATTTGTGAGTATAACCAAAGCTCATATTTGGTATGAATTAGCTTTCATAGATATGCCTGTAAGCAACGATACATTTTAAGCTAGATGTTATGATCTGGACCGATCAAGATCCAGTTGTGTTAGTTCGATCTATCTATCGCAGCCTATGGCTGGCGGCTTTTTCAAGCCGCTTTTTCAAGCCAAGCTTTTCAAGCTTTTTCAAGCCAAAGCTTTTTCAATCCCTGAACAATCATTGAAAACGAGGCATGGGCTACTGGAACAGGGTAGAGAACAGGGAAGCAGAAATATATTTTCCCCTTCGACAAAGATCTTGGAGATTAAAAGACTGAGCACATTAGAATACATCGTCCCCGGGTACTTAATTCTGCGGACTGTCACACCGCGGTTCCGTCGCGCTGTGTATTGTTGCGATACTTCCAAGTCAATGCCATCCCGGTGTAATGTTTTTGAGTGTTTCTGTTTTTGAGTGTTTCCCCTCATTGTTTGGGAACGCTCAAAAATAGATTGACAAGTTTTTCTGTGTATCCCCCCTATTGAAAAGTCGTGGTCTCTCTAGCTGCCTATTGTTTGGAAACACTGACACATGGGAAACAACCACAGATGTTACACTGGCCCTAATTTTTTGTAATGACTAAATTTTCATAACAACATGTATTAAAGAACAATGTATATCGTATTCAACGGGGTTAGTCACCCAGCCTCATATTGACCCTGCCAACAGTGTCGGTTTTTTTATCTTATGACTTTTTTCCGTAGGTTTGCTGGGTTGAACAACGGTTCTCTATGTTTCTGTGGGAAAGTTAGACCAGCGGTCACAGCTGGTAATGTGTGTAAAAGTCCATGTACCGGAAACAACGCAACGATGTGCGGTGGCCCTAAAGGGTTTAATGTCTACTCTGTGCTACCGCCTTTGACAGACATCACGCCAGTCTTCCATGTAGGAGGAAAGATATCAAGTAAGACGGCAGTTAGATCTTGGGAATGTTTTATTTCATTAACCAGGCAGCAGCCAGATTAAATTTCAAGAAATAGCCGAAAGGTGTATCTACTACTTAGTAGTTTAGTAAAGTAACTAAAGGCAGCCGACAAGTTACCTAGTCTGCTTCAAATATTTTCAACTATCAAATAACTATATGCTTTTTCAGCCGAGCTTCAGGAATGGACGGTGAATACCTTGACCTTGAACTTGGCCTCAAAGCAGACCGTGAAGTTCAATTCATTCTATGTGGATGGGCGAGGTCCCAGCGGCTACGTGGCAACCACAGCAAAGATGACCTTCATTGGCGGCGGAAAACAGTTCCTTGGAATTAATGTCGTGGACGCAGAGGAGAAGAACTATCAAGTGACACAGACAGTACAGGTGAGAGTAAGTGGCGATGTGGAAAGAAATGTAGTCTCCCTGTAGAAAGAGTATACCCTCTAGTTCGATATGGATGAGGTACTAGGCGATGGAACCCCTCTGTCTCTTAGATTACGTTATTAAAAAGGAATCGTTAGTTGCTGCCGCGTTTTCCTTCCATTTCTTTTCAGGTATCTGAGAGTGGTCTAAGACATCCTAAGATATTTGAACCCCTCCCTGCCTGTCTTTGACTTAAAATTGGGTATACCTCGCCATAATACGTTTAGCACTTTTTTCATATGGTTCTTTTATTTCAACAATTTGACATGTTAAGAAGACGGTACGGTCCATTCTTACATAAATACGATGTTGATCGGAAAATAGTCCATACCGTTTAATGATGCCACAAAATTACATCAGCTGTCTTCTCAGTAGTCTCATCACCACCCTTCACTAACCCTTCCACGTCTGTAGAGTTCTCGTCACTAAACCCTATTTACTTTTCTCTATTTACTCTTCTCTGTTGTCCAGGTGGTAACTGCACTCCAGTCTTCTGACATTGAGCTCACGTGCCCACCGGCCGTCAACATCTCTTCAAAATTTGACTGCGATGTTATCATCCGCCAGGGTGAAAATATGGAGGTGACAATCAATTTCGAGGAAGGCAAATCAGCCTCGATCCAAGATGCTGGTAAGCTCTATTCCATTCCGGGTTGAATTTCAAATGCATTGAAAAACCCCACCCACCGTGGTATTAATTCCATGATGAACTGCATTATCGAAGTTTCATCCACTTGAACATCGTCGCTTGTGTGTGTCTCTGTGCCCGTGCACATGATTGTAACTCATATTGTTGCCCCATTTTTGTAATGATATTTGTAGCACGAAGTGGGTTGTTTGAGACTTTGAAGAACAAAATTAACATGTTCTTTGTTTTTTGCTTCAGACACATTTGTTGAAGTCATCAAACCAAAGAGAGGCCAATCTAACGGCACTGTAACAAAGATAGCCTCTAACCTTCACACCTTTTTTTGGAATGATGTTTTTCGACAAAACGCTACGTTAAAAGGATTCGACGTGAAAGGGAATGGAGTCAGGTCTGCTGGTAACATTTATGTAAGTTATTCCATTAGAATATTTTCCAGCAGGCAACATTAGATCATGTGTGCTAATCCTCCGATGTTTTCCTTGAAGGGGCATTCTTTCTTTCTTCAGCACAATCCATGTCAAGCATCAATTGGATGACACAAAGTTTTTTAAATTGATATTTATGATATATTCATTATCGATTTAAACAATAATACAAATTTAGCAAGCAGCGACAGATTGTATTAAAAAATATTTCTCGGTTTGATGGAGAGACGTTTCCCTCACTGTATTATCATTGGAGGGGTTCAGATTTTGATTCGAGAAGATGACTGATATCGCGTTGCATATTCTCAGAATATCATGCAATCAAACAGTGTGTCCTTAATGTCTTGTATACCAAGAAACAATACTAGTATTACAAAACTATCAACTTGACTTGATGGCGTCAACCAGAGAAAAACTGTACCTCGTTTTCGTTCTCGGATCAAAAACAGAACCTCTGTCGATTTCAGATATTTCGACCAGACTGTAAATCCCAAAACAAAGGTAAATTCTGCATGCGATCCTACAGCTGCATCCCACTCACCGCGGACTGTAGTAAAGAAACAGACAGGTGGGCCTTAAGGTGTAACGCCGCTGCCAAAGAGAGCTACGACCTTTTGCAAAGGAAATGTTTGGACCAAAACGGCATCGTAGAGAAGTACCCTTTTACTGCTGCCAGCCTATTAAGCATAAAAAATTACCTCAAATTAAAAACTATCCGGGCAAACACGTTAGCAGGAGGCAGTTTCATCCCCGCGAATGTACATGTGGAGGTTGGTGATATGTTCATGATTGACAGACCACAGTATTACAACCAGATACAAAGATGGCCTGGAGAAGTGATGACAGCAAAGGTTCAAATGAACTCCGGGACAACCGCCGTGACAGTTGCCAAATTATCTCTTCCTGTTAAGATCGAATCTTCTTTCCCCGAGGTCTATCCCGTTCTCGTACGACCGTTCCGAGCACGATTCCAGCACACCTACTTCACGGGTGATACGAATGAAACCGTGGTGGTCAATGTGAAGAGCGCCACCAACAAAACGCCTTTTACGAACAATATGACCATATCCGTATTGGAACCGATTACTAATATGACTTTTGAATGCCCGGAAGCAGGTTAGTTGAACAATATTTTTCTTCTCCCATAGAAAAAAACTTATTCGTCAAAAAACATTGCTTTGCCTTACCATGCATGCCAACTGATCATTTAATTTGTAGCTTTCCGGCCTTAACGTCTAAATATGATTACTGTCTATTTGCAGTTGTCTAACATACGATCTCATTTATTTCAGCGGCTGTCAAGGTACCTACAACCTGTAACATCCCACCTCACCCGGGATCAGATGTCCTATACGACTGGTACTTCGACACCGACAAGGACCTAAAGCAGACTGATAACAAGCACAACTTGACATTTGGCCAAGTCGGCATCGTTAACGTCACATTGGTCGGCTATAATAGCGTCAGTAAGATGACAAAAACGGTGAGTTAGGTAAACATTTGCTAAAGACGCAGCGTTCATGCGGTACCAGCATGGTGGCTTAAAATCAGCATGACACATACCCGGTATACATCAAATTACATTCACCATGTGTGCTGCAGCCGGTTAAGAATTGGTTGTACCTTTCGAATTACAGAACTGTTAATCCTTCATCATCACGAGTGTAACCGCCTTGGGAGTAATTGGGTCGCCCCTGCTCTTGTATGATAATATAGTAAGAAACACTCTCAGAAATAAAGGTTTTTCTACCCAACACAAATACGCAGCCCGTAGAGATTTTTCACCGAAATTAAAAGCCCTTGGAAAATTTTCAGAATATCAGAAACCATTAGGGATGCACTGCACAAACTCTGTTCTCAGCAAGGCGAGTCAGCCAGGTCATCTTTACTATCAGTTCAGTCATTTTTGTCATACGTCTAGATCATCTCTGCTGGACAACGTTGTGTATTGACTTTTGTTCATCATTTTTGCAACAGTTAGGAGGCTATGTCGTCATATATGCTCGAGGGATAACCAGTCCTTCTGCATGCTTTTAGCTACACAGTGAAGTCACATTTTAGTATTTTGAAACTACAGACTAAGTAACCCTTCTCTCTCTCATCAATTTGACTTTCATTTTAGAAATGGATCATCATACAAGAAGTGGTTGCAGGACTGGCTGTGGCACTTGCAAAGCCAGCCACTGAGTTCCCTCAGGAAACCTCCCTCTCGTGGACTAAGAAGGCAGGTACGTGAAATAGAGGGCGAATGATCGGTGAAGTGATATCCAATTACGCCCCAGCTCTTGTTTTTCATGGACCAGCAATATCAATTCAAATTTCGAAAAAAAGCTCACATTGTTATGGTGGTCAGCTTCTACCAATTGCTGGGACATGCCGAATAGCGTCACACATTGACAGCCGGATGGCCTCTCTGGGCCGAAGAGCAACGCATCGAGATACTCCACATCTAGTAATCTGCTAGACAACAGTTGCTCGTGTAATAGATCCGTTATTAAACGTAGATATATTGGTCAAACGCTGCATGTTTCCTCTGGTGTTTCTTCGTCAATACGTGCTACTTAATTTTGTATAAGTTAAAACTAAGAGGATGATCTTTGTATTTCAGGTACAAATGTATCGTATGAGATTAACCTTGGGGATGAGACAATCGTCAACAGAACATATGACTCTGGAATGGAAGGTAGGTGTCAAAGGACGGAACAACTGGCTGACGAGTGTTAGTGGCATAACTATAGCCTCGCTGGCTCCAGATTCGGTAAGGTTGTTGACAGATGTGGACAGGATCGAAAGTAGTTCTTTTCATCACTAGTATTGCTATTTTTGTCCTTTTTTCTCGGTAAGGAGACTGCTATAATCCAAGTTGAATATAGCCCATGACCTCATGGCCTGTGTTTAGATTAACGCTGTTACTACTGCTATTTTTGGTTGATCAAACCATCTGCTAACTAAGAGTGTAATATCATTAAAAAATAATTTGGTTCGTTTTGCAGCCCCAGAACTAACAAAATACACCCACGCCTACAAAGAAGCCGGCAACTTTTCATTAACGCTGAACGCAAGTAACCTGGTCAGCCACCAAGTTGTCACTGTTTATGTACCAGTACAGAAGAAGATTGCAGGTCTAGCGTTCAAGACACCACTAGCTATGGCAAAGGGAAAGGACGGGATACTTGGTTTTGTGACAACGGAGGGGACTTCTCTTGAGTTTGCAGTCAAGTATGGAACACATTCACCATCAAAGTTCCCAGTAAATTGTACCGAACCATTCAGGGCGTGCACCTTTACGGCACCTCCAAGTATTTTCAAGGAAGCAAAGAATTATTCCATAACATTGAACGGAAAGAATATGATAAGTACAATGACGACGGCAGCTTCGGATGTCATCGTAGACGAGGAAATTGAAGGCCTCAAGTTGGCGATTGATAGGGAATACGTTGCCGTGGGTAAAGACAGCAAGATTACGGCCACTGTCATCTCGGGTACCAGCGTTTGGATCACAGCAAAATACGCTGATGACAAGAGCGACTCTGCTTACATTGCCAAGTTTACATCGGCGCATGTGTTCACCCACCAATACAAGACCGAGGGTAACTACAACGTTGTGGTAAGAGCGGAAAATCTACTAGGAAGTCTGACGAAGACGATAGCTATAAATGTCCAGTATCCTGTTGAAAATGTTGTCATGGAGACAACAAGTCCCGGGTCACTACTTGAAATTGGAGATTCTGTAAACGTCAAGACAAGTCTTATACTGGAGGCAGGCAAACCTATCCCAACCAAGGCAAAGTATAAATTCGTCTTCTCTGCAGAGGATCAGGAAGCCGGGGATTTAGACTTCACCGAGAACGTTAGGGAGATTAAAACAATGAGAACGTACAGGGTTCATGGCGACAATCCGATATCATGTAACGTGTCCAATGAGGTCAGTTTTAAGGTATTTCCGGCTGTGATCGTCATTGATGAAAAGGTTCTTGGCTTGAAGCTGGAGATCAATGAAACGGCCATTGTGGTCGATGACGTTGTAACCTTCACCATGTCTATGACCTGGGGGTCAAGGGTCAGCATCTCAATCGACTACAAAGACGGCTCCCCGGTTAAGAAGATGTCTCTGGACAGAAAACAACCTCTGAACATCACCCATCAGTACAAAACAGTTGGTATATTTAACGTTACGCTCACTGCTGTCAATGCCATTGGGCCGACTGTTGCAACATTGGCATATCCTTTAGTCGTAGAGGCGAAAATTGATGGAATCGTAATCACCAAACCGACTGGTACACAAAAGATAGAAAAAGGTGAAACCTACAAGGCTGTTTTCTATCTTAAAATCGAGAAAGGTTCTCGGACACCGAGCAATGTGAAGTACTCCTTTAACTTCGATGATGGGAGTGCCAATTACAATGGGTCGAACCCAGAACCTAATGATTCTATCTGTAAGGACGATAAAGGTTGCACTATTGCTGAACCAATCAAACATGACTACACCAAAGGAGGTGCATACGAGGTTAGTGTGAATATCTGGAATCAAGTGTCACGGGGTTATAAATCTGAGGTTTTCAACTTATATGCAGTTATCTCAGGTCTTGAAGTAACCTTAGAGGTCTGCGACAAGGACGGAAAATGCCATCCTGGTAGCGAAGAGGGCACATTGTTTCCAGACTATGAACCCCTGTCATTCATGGCTAGTACAAAGTTCGGTTCACTCATGGAATTCACATGGAAATTTGGAGACAGTGAGCAACCTGTTACCACCAAGGAGGACAACATCACACATAGGTTCACGGTAGACTCGCATGAGGAGTTTACTGTCACTCTGACGGCAAAGAACGTCGTATCAAAAGAAAGTGCATCGAAGACAATAACGGTAATGCGAGCAGTCGGGGAAGCGTCGTATATTCTCGGTAACACGGCGGTAAAGAATTTCACGACTACAGTTGGTTTAATAACTGACAGAAATGGGTTTGAACCATGCTACTTTTTCGACTTTGGAGATCCAAGTCCCATCATGACGCCGCGGCGATATGTATTGTTTGGGACGGCGAAAGAGTGCCAGAGACAACACGCAGCACTTTTCAAGAAGGAATCTGGCTTGGAAGTATTTCCAATAGAAACGGACGAGGCGCGGCAAATCAAGAAAGTTAGCGACCAGAGGGTCGATTTTAACATAACCTTCCAGACACTTGGTCGACTCTTTTTCACGTTTATAGGGGCAAACAAAGTATCTAAACATGTAAGCAAGAAGCCTTTAGGGATAGCGTCAGGACCGTGTTATTTACCTTTGGTAAGCCTGGGTGCCAAAAGTACTACGCTCTGGAAGTCGAGGGAGTACGTACTATATCCGTCAGTGTATCTTAACTGCTCTTCAACAAATATAGCAAACTACACATTCCATATTTATAAGCTGGCTAGTGACAGAAAAACTGTAGTGAAGGAATACAAAGAGAAAGATTTCAAACCTGACGTTATTCAGTTGAACTGCAATGATGGTCAACCAAAGATTTTTTCTAAGAACAGATTCGAGTATGGTGTATACAAGATAACTCTGAACGTCTCAATGTTCGGCGAAATAGGGCTGTGGAGCTATGACGAAATGTTGTTGGATGTTGTACCTTCACCTTTAACAGTCGACATTGCAGGAGGGATGTTAGCAATTGCAAAATTTGGAACAAATTTTACTATCGCTGCAACGAACTACTCGTTAATTGACCCCGATGTGAGTATTTCGGACCAATCTAAACTAAGGTATATTTGGATGTGCAAACGATACTGCGAGACTTGGCCCAAATATTCCGACGATTATCAACATGTGATTGAGAACAGCACCAACCACTGCACCCCGGACGAAGCTCAGCTGGCAGTCTTGATGACAAAGTATGGATGCTTTGCATACAGCAAGAAGGATGTAATTATGCCTGGTAAGTCTAACAATTTTAGGAAATCCTTCAATTTATGTGGACATTCTATCCTAGGATATTTCAAACTTCTACACGGGCCCGATATGGCCTATATTTTGCGGAACCGTTAAACCTTGTTAAGCATAACAATCATTTGTTTCGACAGGGGTTCTGAATACAAGCCTGCTGATGGAGAACGGAGATCCCGGCACCCTTATGATCAACGGCGAACAATTGAGAGAGGGAGAAAATGGTACCCTCAACGTTAAGGTTGTGGTCTATAAGGATGACGGACTTGGCAGGAGTGGATGGTTCGAACAAGAATTGAAGGTGTTGCAAGGGGACCCTCCAAATATAGAATTAATGTAAGATTACATTTGGGGGCCATAGTGCACGCTGCCTGATATTACAACTGTCGTTTGTACCTGAAATGGTTTTATTCGATTTTGCCATGCGCATAGTGCAAGCTTTGCGCGTTTACCACTTTTGCAATTGGTCAGGCATAAGGGAAGGGGAGGGGGAAACTTTGTTATGCAATCACCTATCAGCCTTTCAATTTATTCACACTGCAAAAAGGGAATGCTTGCGATACACTTGTATCAAGCGTATTCGGCATGAATTGACGCCATAAGTTTGGAGACTTTTTCTGCCGTCAACGCGACGCGATTAGACGTGTACAATGCCAGCTTACGACTCCCAATTCAGCCCTTAAGGGCTGACTAATTTGTTGTCCTAACTCTGATATTTTCTTCCATTGCCACAGCTGTGTGACCAACTGCAATGATAAGTATAATCCCAGTAACAGGTTCTCACTGTTATCAAAAATCAAAAACTACATCCTGGGAATGAAATACAATTACAAGTGAGTTATCAACACGTTTTGTACCGAAATGTCAGCCGACCCAAAATCGAACTTCAGTATCAGTAATCAGTAATTTAAATTTACTGTACCTGTCAGTAAGTTAGAATTTTAGTGGTCTTAGCTTGCATCATAAATGTGTGGCTGCATACTATCAAAATTTAATTGAGACCAGTCTGTATTAAGGTCTTTCTTATTAATTCTCGATGCTGAAAGTTTCATGATCAGCACCAACAGCAGCACCTTGACCCAGGCTTTGGCATTTGTCTTACCCGGCCTAAGACCGATGAACCTAAAATATACGCGTACATGATACTTTTAATTTCTAAGATATGATACTTTAAAGCAATTTCTAAGAGGTCAGTGATCGATCAGAAAGGTTTCATGGGTTTGCAACTTATCAGTTGCAAATCAGTATCGTTCATAAGCGTGTCTACATATCTGAATCGTTCTGTCTAAAGTGACTTCTGTGTTATTGCAGATGGGAGCTAAAGGAAGTTATAACAGAAGGCGCTGCCTTAAAAATGATACCAGTTCCATTGTACAAATGGCAAAATGAGGCGTCAACGGGGACGACGTCAGGCAATCTAGCGCTGAACGCATCACCTTACTTTAAACAGTTTGCCAACGATCCTTCCGACAAAGTGTTTAACTTTATATTGAGGTGTCGCCGAGTTGGCACTGAGGATTGGGGTAAGTGCAAGTGTAGAGGATGATGCGGATGAGGATGAATCCTGTCACGTTTCCGTCTTGTTCCCGAGAATAGATAGAGGTTCCCTTCCAGCGCTTCGTAAAACAGTGACGCCTTTCTGATGGTGCGACATCATTTTTTCGGAACGTAACTGCTTGTTTGTACAAGTATGATGACACATTGAAAATTTAGCTTCGGTAGTATTACATATGCCTATGACATGACAAGCGTGGATGTCTTGCTCTGTTGAGTGGGACTTTCATTCAAATTGGTTTTATGGCGTACTAACCCTACAGACGAAGTCATGTATCAGCAGGCCGCCAACTCGCCCACAATGCACCTAATGCCCCTGCATGCAGCTACGTGGATAAAGAACGTATCGACACTTTGCTTAAAATATGATTTACTATCTTAATCTAGGTTTAAGCAGTTACAAGTTTGCTGTGAATAGGCTTCCAAAAACCAGGAGTGCGAAATGCCGCACACACCCCGCCTTCGGCATGGCCGTGAGAGACAAGTTTAACATCATATGTGATGGAGAGTTTGTTGATGAGGATTTACCACTGACCTATAAGATTGCTTACAGGCAACGAAAGTTTGGTGAAATGATATGGGTCTATCAAGGTATATATTATTAGTCTATCGGTCACCTTCTATATTTCAGATAGATTTTGCGTTGACTTCGCTTATAATTGATTCAACAGTTCTCTAGTGGTTGTGATTTGTTATTGGTATGATATGATTATCTAAATTGGAACGTTAGAGGACTTACGACATTAGTAAGGCCATTATAACCAAACTGATCGCCGTCCAGTCTACGAAACAGTTTCCATCACCAAACTAAACAAAAATGGAAATACATGTATCTAAAAATCGAGGGACTCGTCATTCATCCCCGATTGTGTCCAGTGTGAGCAACACGCGAATAATCTTGGTACAACGTATAGCAATCTGTTCCCAGAATTCGAACCTAGTCTCATTTCGAGAAAGACCA
Source organism: Lineus longissimus (assembly GCF_910592395.1). Taxonomy (NCBI): domain Eukaryota; kingdom Metazoa; phylum Nemertea; class Pilidiophora; order Heteronemertea; family Lineidae; genus Lineus; species Lineus longissimus. The sequence goes on along the minus strand of NC_088308.1, from coordinate 22,784,386 downwards.
CCTCAGTTTTTCAGCTGATGAATTCTTGATAATTTTCTTTACTTTCAGGGGGATCGCCGACTGTCCCGGATGGCGCCCTGATCCCACAAGGCTCTGAAGAAGACAATTACACCGTCTCAATGATTATTCAGGCAGTGGATACAGTCGGGGGCTACTCGGAACTTGACTTTCCTGTTTGGGTGAGTCTCCAACTATTGGGATTCAAAGCAAATAAACTTGATCAAGGACACATTTGCATGACACTTTTTTAAAAAATCACCTGTACTCCAATTCACAAGAAATGGCATTGCCCACAAAGATGTCAATCTGGTCTTTGAAGTTTCAGATGATGGGCCTCCTTATACAGCCATCAAGGAGTAGTGTAGGGGCAAATGTGCTTTTCTACAGTTACTATACTAGCAGGCTAATTTTTCAATCAACACGAGTACGAATTCGGTTCTAAGCATGGAAGCTGAGTGATGCGTCGCGAACGGCACTCAATTAACGAAATGAGGACCTGAATACTTCATCGTTCAGAGGCTTTCGTAAGGGTTGCAAAACCTACCTAATGAATAATCACGAACCGTTTATCTCTCCAGATAATTCCGCCAGATGAAGCAACAATCAAGTCTAAGCTCGGTGACTGGACATTCGTTGAGCAATATTTAAACACGGCAATTGACAATGGGAACGTAGCTTCTATGTGCCAGATGATGGCTCTTTATGGATCTTACTTAAACGAGCTTAGGTTGAATGACCTAAATAAGCTGGAAGCACCAGCAACCACGACAGGTTCATCACCTCAAGACGGTAGGTTAAACACTCGGAACAAGATGCTGTCTTCTATGCGTTATCAAGTTCTACATTGGTAAATAGCCATTATATTTACCAAATAGCAATGTCTTTCCATTCCATTGTAGCAAATGGCTCGCCGACAGGAACGGCTGGGGGAACTGCAGCAACGGCTGACAGTACTCAAGCTAAAGCACGGAGGAAGCGATCAACGCAAGGTAGTGGTACCCAATCTGTTGTGCAGCAGTCTGCCAGCGGTGCAACCTCCTCAAGTGCTAAATTCACAAAAGACATGTTGTGGAGAAATACGAACGAAAGAGCACAGGTAGGACATGTTGCGGAAAAATACGAACGAACGAGTACACTTGACTTGCCGCAACTAAACGCCAAATATCTAACATGTTTGATTTTTGACGCGTGTCGCCGCGTTTGAACGCAAGAAGAAGCCAGGTGTGCTACGGATTGCCGCCTGAATTGGCGTCGGCGGCGAGGCTATGGCCAATCAGTATGCGTCTTGATATCACATGATTTCAAAATGGCAGCCTAAAGTGGCGGAAAAGACGCTACTGGACGCCGATTCTGGGCAGATGTGCTCTGACCGGGATCCACTGGCCGCCAACTTCGGCGTCGAGAGGCGTCAGATGAACGCTTCTTGTCGCCAAAGTTGGCGGCTAGTGTGCTGCGGGCTTATGAAATAGCTATAATAAATAAAGACTCGTTATAATTACTAAAAGTCTATGAGGCTAACCGACAGCCGGACAAAGGTTTTCTGGGTAAAGTTTAACTGCTGACTACACCAAATGCAATTTCGAGGTATGTTTAATGCAACTATCTTTTCAGAAACGTTTCGACTGCATTACGAAGTTCCGAAAACTTCAGTTCAAGATTTTAGGAACACTAAACCAAGTCATCCCAGCTCTTGGCGTCATGACAAGTGTGAAAGAAGAGTTAACACTGGAAACACAGGTTAGTTTTAAAACAAAGATATCGATTCGTTTTTTATACAATGTATTCAAACATGTATTTCTGAAGGATAACCTGCACACTTATGGCATAAATATGGAATAAATTTGATTTCACAACAATTCCGTACCAAAGAGATTTTTTACCTTTTCAGGATGAAGTTCTCCGTAATTGTAAATATTACGTCGATGTTGTAAAAGCGGCTGCAGGAAACGGCGAATCAGCCGACCTGATTGAAGACAGTGTGCGAGGTATATTGTCCATCATAGGTGCGTACCCTACACGTGGTGATTGTATTTGAATCGCCCTGATGCAGATACTAATATTACCAGAAACACTGTCCATTAAAGAGCAATGGATTGGTATCGGAAATTAACTTTAACTTCAATCACATTTTCAGCAATTTTACTCAAGCACAGTGCCGAGGAAATTGGTATCTTTGCTGAAATGAGGAAAATATTATCTCGTGCCACGTTAACTAGGTTGAAATGACCATGGTGAAGCGCAGTATGTGCGCTCCGTAGTTTCTGGATTGGGATGAGAATGAATGTTTAGCGCTTTTGGAAAGAAGAAAAGTATTGAATACTGTGTGCGCTGCATATAACTTATAGGAAGTGACTACTTGGCAAGCCCGGCTTACCAAACAGCGACTTTTTCTTGTCCTGAATGGAGAGCGGAACTCATTAAAGTAAAGTCTCCAGCTCGCCAAACAGGGTAGATTTTTTACCAGTTTGGCAAGCCCGGCTGGCCGAACAGGGTGGCTTTTTAGTGCTGTTTGGCAAGCGGCTCTCCAAACAGGACAAAAAAAGATGCCTGTTCGGCGAGCGGCTTGCCAAATAGACCCGGCCTAACTTATATTACATCTTTTGTACATTTCTAGTCAATGCATCATACAATTTTTACACTGCAGCCGATGTTTCAAGCGCAGCTGGGGAGAATGGAACAAGAGCAAATGAATGCCTCGAAGCTTTAGATGCACCAGAACCAACCGGTTCGCCAGCTTTGGGTCAGCCAACAACAGAACCACCCACTATCGACCCGGCCCTCGGCAGCATTCAAGATATCAGGAAAAACCCAGTGATGCTTGATGAAGTCAGGCAAAAAATGCAACGCTACAAAGATTGGGTAAGGAAAATAATCATCTACGGTAATGAGGTTTAGATAAGATATTGGCAACAAATTGCAAAGAACTGTGGAAATTGAAATTTTGTCCACGACTTTTCAGCGGTACTGACTTAGATAATTTGATAGAAGTGAGCATCAAAATTGATGTGAACAGCGAACACGTACTCAGGTTAAGGTTGAGTTGCCGTTTCATCTTTCCGTCGATAGTTGACATGACCAGGTTCAAGGATTGTTGATGTCACTCTCTTTTGTCAGGTAAAAGAAGAGGTAACCCTGGGTACAAACCTGATGGGTGAACTCTACAAGACTGTCCAGAAAAACAAAGTGGCTGGAGAAAGCCCAACAATCCTCACGACGAAATCAAAGAATATAAGCTGTGTAAAACAATTTACAGAAAACTTTGCCAAGGGTAAGCAGTAAGTTAATTGCTGGGCTCGAGTATGGGAGAAACGAGATTTTATCGAAATAACGTCCAGAAAATCAGTTTGTCCGGAAACTTCGCCACTTCAGCTAAGTTGTTTATCCCTGGGTCATCTATTTCGGGTTCGGGGTTTTATTGAAATCTTGAAGAGAAGGAGCCCAAAGATAAAACATCTATTTAAAGAGTACGGTGTAGTCTTATCTGAAATATGAACGTTTGGTTTAAAAATTGTTGCGATTCCAGAACCCTACAGAGGCCCGGAGAGATTGAAATTTCGAGTACACAACCAAACGTCTGAGCTAACGGTACTTAATAAGGACCGCAGAGCAAAGCTTTGCGGAGTTGAACAAAACTGCCTTCAATTCAAAATTTTCCTGCTTTTACAGAGCCAATCAGTCCTGGTGGTGCCAGTAAAATTAGCATGCCTCCAGCTGAAGGAATGTTTGGACCTGCAAACGAATCTACGCCAAGTGTAGAGGCAATTGTGAGTTTAAGGTTTTTTGTGGGTATACTTGTAAGAAAAACATAGCATTAAATTGATTGACTTCATCACACGAAACACAGGGCAGAGCAAGTTACCATCTTTAGACTTCGAAGCTGGCACGATGCTGGTAATTTGAAGTATTGAGTTCAATTGCCATATATGACTGCCAAAATACGGTGTCACAGGAGATACCTTTGTAATATTACATCTTGCATAAATTCTCATTATTTTGCCAGGCGAGTTCCCAGAACGGCAACCCATTCACCTACGGAAACAGTTCAAACAGCAACGGGACAGCGCCTCCAGCTGTCACTGGAAACGTTGTATCTTTCTCAATCAGGAATGAGACTGGAGATCCTATGCTTATGACTGATCTAACCGAGCCATTTGTAATGAACATCCCACAAGCTAAACCTGAGGTAAAATTGTACGACAACGTCAACATAAGAAAAGCGCCCCACAAACACGGTGCCCAACAAATGATCGTTTTCGATGGTCGTCGGAGCTGAGAATATTTAGTTGGGGCATGTATTCGGGCTTGTTACAACCCCAAAAAACAAATCTTGATTAAAAAACTATCTCATGATTGCTTTGTACATAAATGTACCAGTTTTAGACAACGGTGAACCATGTGAAAAACTACTTGTGAAAAACTACTGTAAAACCGCTGTAAAACACTGAAGAACCACTGTACATGTACTTGTAATAGTGTTGCCACAGATTTTTCTGTCGATAGAATGTGCTACATCACCGACGACACTCCCAACTTCGACCTGTTGCTTAAAATAACATTGGCACGCTTTTCCAAAATTGTAATTTCTTTCATATTTTTCAGGTAGAGACGGCTGATAACTACACCTCAACAGACAAGGCGTTCAAAAAGTTCCATATGGTGGAAATAAACCCGACATGCACACTTGCAATCAATGTCATTGACGTCAATGATACATGGGGAGAAGAATTTGAAATCGGAAATGACACTGACACTGGCGTGGATGTCGACCCATCAGCGGAGATAGACCCTGCGCCGGGGACAGCTGAACTGGCAGGGAAAGAGGGCAATGAAACTTCTAAAGGAAATCAACCTAAGCCGAAAAAAGGGGTTCCTGTCTATATGAAAACCCTCCAAGGTGTGGATGATATCAAACAGGAGGTGCGATTCATAATCTATTTAAAGAAAGGTCAGATGCCGTCTTTGGATAATTATGACTTCAGTTGTACCCTCCCTCATACACCGACCGATGACGAACTAGGACTTCAAGTTGACAGCAACTCAACCCTTTCTGTGAATTCAACAGCGACAACAACAACCACTCCGACCGAGATGCCCTTTTCAACAGCCACATCAGCCGAAGAGCTCTTGTCGAATGACACGTTTGGCGACAATTTTACGACAGACCTTCCTGAACCACCAGAAAATGGAAAAAAGAAGTATCCACCTCCTGTCCGGGATCTGAATACTTGTCACTTTGATCCCAAAGATATGAATATGTGAGTTATATGTCATTTGTAGTGGTAATTGTGAGTAGAGTGGAGGTAAGTATACAGTGACACTGTATACAGTATACAGACGACACTGACCGAACCGGTCAGTGTCGTTAGCGAAGAGGATCCAATTTCTTCTCTCTGCTGCAGACAAGATTGAGGCGAGAGAGGGAGGCAACTGCGGCACTTCTCCTTCTCACCTGAAATGAAATATGTATGGCTGCGGTTGGACTTTAGTTGCGTATTTTACCGTCCGTATTTTTAATCTTTGGTTGTAGTTCCGAGACCACGAAGATTTATATTGGTGTAAATGCAGTTCCATACAATGCTACAGCCGAAGGTGAGGTCTAGTTTTCTTTATACTCGTCTGTAAGCTCGAATTTTATTGGTGTTTCCTAGTTAGGCCTAGCCTCATTATTAGCCGTTGTATAGCGTGCCTTGTCTAGGATACATATTAATTTCCCCACAGTCGTTTTTGTTTTTCGAATCCATCGGAGTACTGTCAACAAGCGAGTTATGAGCAAAATGTTATCCACATTCTGTACACCAAACATTTCGATTTGATCCTTGTACACAATGTAGTTGTAATGGAAGATACGGAAAATCTCTTAAATAATTGAAATTCGATGACAATCTGACGTTTACCTCTAATAATCAACATTTAAAAAAAAAATCGTAGGGACGTTCTCATTTCTATTGCAGATCACAACGTAACCAGTTTCCTTGATAGTAAATATCGACTGGCTGCGTACATGGTTGGATGTCTCTACTTCGATGAGGATACGGAAGTTTGGTCAACCGCTGGTTGCTGGGTAGGTACTTTCCAGATCTGAATGCGCACTGGTGTCCTCTTCTCCAAGTCGGTGGAAGCGCTTGAACCTGGAGCATTAGGAATACAGTCAAAATTTTGTTTTCTTATTTTCAGGTGGGGAAGAAAACGACGCCTGAGCTGACTGAGTGCAAATGCAATCACCTGACCAACTTTGGCAGTACTTTTGTCGTCCCGATGAACCCTATTGACCTAGGTAGCCCTGGCTTTGGAAACTTAAACGAGAATCCTACCGTGTTTGCTACATATGTCTGTTCCGTTATTATGTATTGTGTGTTATTGATATGGGCGATCAAGGCAGACAGGATTGATGAAATGAAGGTAAATGATGGCCGAGGTATCCCCACACTGTTGATAAGTCCCCGTACATGACTGCAAACGCCAGTGTCCGTGTGTTCTATCTCCAGCCGGACTACTGTAGAGTTCAACTTCAATGGCGAAAGATTCCTCCGTGTGCTCCGATTTCTTCCAACATTTCAATTTGTTCAGTATCTTTTTATGAGCTGTCTGTGTTGACGCTTAGTTATCAATCCTCAATTATTTTGGTCGCCGTCCTTTAGTTGGTCGTGTTACTTTTTTACTTTGTGCTAATGGTAATGGGGGAAATAACGAGATAAAGATGAGAGAGGTTTCAAAGGTTTCCTTGGCATTCTTAAAGTAATGACAATCCAGTTGAGTTGTGTTTTTATTGAAACGGATGGTCTGGATGTTTCTTACGCACTTCTATTTCATCTCTCAAATAAATACTCATTCATATAACATTACCTTTACAGGCTGGTGCCACTCCTCTCCCGGATAACGATCCCAGAGACAAGTATTTGTACGAGTTACTGGTGACCACCCGAGACCAACCTAACGCAGGTAGGCAAGAAACAAAGTTTGAAAAAAATATTCATGGAAATGCAATTTTGTATGGTCACTGGTAATTGCCTCCACATGATATAGCACAACGCTTCATCATGTCGGACTTCATTCTCAAAGAATGACTAGGCATTTATTTTATGAGGGTGACGATGTGTTAGCGGTAATTGTCGATAATGATGATTTCTTGGTATTCCGTCTTTTGGAGACCGCTTATAGTGGTCAGTAAAATCTACCTCGCATCACAAGTAAATATTCGTAAGTAAATGAGTCACAAGTAATGACAATGCATGTAATTACCGTATTGAAACTGCCTGTTTATATGCCTGAGTGTCGTCTTTTTTAGGTACCACAGCCCAGGTGTCCTTCATCCTGATTGGCGAGGATAACGAGACAGAGCCAAGGGTCTTAATGGATGAAAGAAGGAAGGTGTTACAGAAAGGGGACACGGACACCTTCGTACTTGCCGTACCTGCTCCGCTTGGCAACCTGAGCACGCTCCGAATCTGGCATGACGACAGCGGGAAGTCCCCAGGATGGTTCTTTTTCCAGATGCAGGTTACCGATCTGCAGACCAAGGAGAAGACATTTTTCATTTGCCAGAGGTGGTTGGCCAGGAATGAAGATGATAGCTTGGTCTGTACTGATATTCATTCCACAGAGTTGTCAAACGAGTTCTCAAACCAATTAGCAACATATCGGATGTACGTTACCTCGTGCTTAGTACTTCGTGTATGTGAGTCATATGATATAAAAACGTAGAATGTCTACTTCAAAACCCAATCAAATGAATAAATGAACTTTTTAAATTCCATGTTGTATATTTGGTTGTTATCTATTTCAAGAAAGCAAATCTACTTCCAGATCGACAGAATAATACCCGCAGCAGGTATTGAAGAAATGACGGATTTTAACTACCTGTTTTGGACAAAGACCACGAAGGACTTGACGGATGGTCATATCTGGTTCTCCATTTTCAAGCGGCCAGCAAGGAGTAAATTCAGCCGGGTTCAGCGTCTCACCTGCTGTCTCCTCCTCCTATATTCATCGATGCTGTCCAGCTTGATGTTCTTTGGCTCGGAACCTGAATTCCCAAAGATGTTAAAAATTGGACCAATTAAAATATCGTTTTACACCATCCAAGTTGGCATCTACTCGGGCCTAGTGGTTGTTCCAGTTAACATCCTCATTGTATTTCTCTTCCGCTACTCAAAAGATCCACCAACAGGCTGGTTGTCGGCAAAGAAGAAACAAAGAGGAATTGCTTACAATGCTTCTGACAGAACTTCGTTAGACAGCATAGAAATTGAGCTGCAGAAGGAGAAGGAGTACCTGGACTCTGGAAAACGAAATCTAGACATGAATCATGAGCGCGGCGCTGGCGTGACCTACATTGATAACCAGAACGGTGTCCCAAGGGTGGCTATGGCCATGAAAGAGCAGAAACCAAAGAAGAAAAAGCCGTTCTCACTGCCGTGGCAAACCCTCTTCTTTGCTTATTTCATTGTTGCAGTGTCCTGCTCCACCGCATTCTACTTTGCGGTAAAGTTTGGTCAGGCGATGGGCTTCAACAAGACAGTCCGTTGGATTTCTTCCTTCTCACTCGGGACGCTGCAATCAATCCTTCTTCAGGACCCAGTTAAGGTACATGATACTATGAGCAAATCTTCAAAGCACACGTTGGTCAAACAATGCATAGGAGAACGCGAAAGCTACACACTAAAGTCTGCAACAACGACTTTATTGCACAGTTTAGCTTCAGAACCAATCGAAATATCAGCAAAGAACAAAAACTATCTTAATGTTCGGAATATGAAAATGATAGCCGACCATGTACAAGTAGCTACATCATTACTTTGCTGCCGTACGCTTGACAGACCTATTATTTGACTGTATTTCTTTCAGATCATTATCCTATCCGCCTTTTACGCTATCGTTTTGAAGAAGCCCGACGATGGGGAAGACACGGAGCTTGAACCAGAAGATATCGCCTTGAGAGATGATGAGGAATACCTCCATGACCACCTGACTGAAAAGGAAGCAGAGATGGGCGCCGTCAGGGAGAAGATTGCACAGTACAAGGTCTTACCAGAACCACCAGATGAGGGAATGTTGAAAGAAGTCAGACAACACAGGTATGTACTTCGTCGTCGATCTCTGGATGGCAATCACTTCTTCAAAACGTTATCCAGTTTCATAATAATACTTCACCCATCCTTGTGCGTATGAAAATATATATACATGTATTACAAGTTATGTAGTCAATCCAGTTAACATTAAGGAAGTGACTACTTGGCAAGCCCGGCTTACCAAACAGCGACTTTTTCTTGTCCTGAATGGAGAGCCGAACTCATTAATATTAAAGTAAAGTCTCCAGCTCGCCAAACAGGGTAGATTTTTTACCTGTTTGGCAAGCCCGGCTGGCCGAACAGGGTGGCTTTTTAGTGCTGTTTGGCAAGCGGCTCTCCAAACAGGACAAAAAAAGATGCCTGTTCGGCGAGCGGCTTGCCAAATAGACCCGGCCTAAAATTAATGTTCCAATGCATTGTTATTTAATGTGTGCCTTTTTAACTTCCAGGACGATGCAGAATAAGTTGATGATGACCATCTGGGGGCTGATGTTCTACATCGTCTACCTAATCTTCTTGTCCCTGGTAGCCGCCGACATCAGAGATAACAACTCTTTTGCAATCTATAATAACTTCAAGAATATATACGACAGAGATACGTTCACACTCGACAAAGGTATAGGAAGTAATGTTGCTTCTTCGGTGAGCAGTTTTACTATCATAATGATCTAAAAGAATGAGTTACAGGATTGCTATAGCCTGGCCAGCACTTATGTAATTCCACTGCTCGTCCAGTCTCCAAGCAGATCAAAGGTTATTCTCTCTGCCAGTAGAGGGAGGTCTGGATGTGGCGCAGTTGCGTGATGATATTCGAATCAACACGGATTGTCATGTAGTAGCAGATCCAAAATGGCATCCTATGTTGGCAGTCATGTAACGATGTACATGTAGTTGGGCGACTGCGCAGGAGACTGGGCAAAATCCTAAGCTGAGAGCAGCTGTGGCCCATCTGCCTCATTCTGAGGGTGTGGCTATACAAGTTTCATAACATTCCCTTCTCTTGTTGCAGATCCGCAATCACGACAACTTCTGGAATTGGGCCATAGATACCCTCGTGCCAGGGACGTATGGGCAGAAGTGGTTCAAGCAAGACCCCTGGAAAGAAAAATACTCGCACTTCTTGGCTGACCGAGTGAATTTTAGAGTTGGACCAGTTAGGATAAGGCAGGTCAGACAGGCAGAGGGTAGGTGAAAACCAGGTTGATCACTTCCACTAATATATCTTTGTGATAGTCAGAGGGTTAGAAATCTCATTTATATCTACTGGCCGATGTTGACGTCAGCATTTCAATGTTTCTGATGATGACTGCAATTGCACTTGATCCCAGTCTGATATTTATTATTGGTGTGACAGAATATTAAAGGGGGTGCTGTATCATCGCAACATTGCTACCCTGTACCTACATATAATTATTGTAATTGTTCAAAGATGATTTTTCAAATCTATCCTTTACAGAACCATGTGACGAGCGTGTTGTTAACTATGGAATCGGATCGAAGTGTCGTTTTGGCTACTCTCTAACCAGTGAAGACACGGGCAATTATCGGAGAGGATGGATACCAGTCAACAAATCAGGTACAGTCACTGTTTGAAATCTCAGCTCAGTTTTGTTTGAAGATTATTTATGTATACATGTTTGTACAGATGACTGGCAAGGTATATTTTTAAAGGCCGGGTCTATTTGGCAAGCCGCTCGCCGAACAGGCATCTTTTTTTGTCCTGTTTGGAGAGCCGCTTACCAAACAGCACTAAAAAGCCACCCTGTTCGGCCAGCCGGGCTTGCCAAACAGGTAAAAAAATCTACCCTGTTTGGCGAGCTGGAGACTTTACTTTAATATCAATGAGTTCGGCTCTCCATTCAGGACAAGAAAAAGTCGCTGTTTGGTAAGCCGGGCTTGCCAAGTAGTCACTTCCATTTTTAAAATAACGATGGTGTTGAACGTTTAGGCATCTTTCACACTATTTACAGATCCAAACGACAAACCAGACGAAGGCTGGGGTTTCCAAGGGGCCATTGAGCTGCGCAGTGCTCCGAAGTCTGGTCTGATCACCATGTATGGAGGAGGAGGCTATGTCCTGTACCTTGGGGACACAGCAGAGATCGCCAAGTCAAGGCTGCAGGAGTACCGGAAAAAAGAATGGATAGATAAGAAATCTCGAGGAGTTCACATTGAGTTCCTAGCCTTCAATCCTTCCACCAAGTTATACTTTTGTTCAGAGACCATCATCGAATTCATGGAAACTGGAGGTAAGCAACGTTTACAAAAACAATTAGATCGACTTCAAAGTATAGCACTTTTCAAAACGATACTTGTCCAGTAGCTGCCTTCCTGGTTTTTCAGCCACTGAGCGCATCAAATAATCTGTCAACCCAAAATTTGAAAAGATGAAAGTGACTCGAATTTGACATGACTCGACGACTTGTCAGTCTGTGAAAGTCATTTTTTTACGAGTCGTCTCACTCTTGGATCTTTGAGGGGTTTGCGCAATAGATTTTGGCGCGGTTTTAAGAGTTGTTTTTCTATGATTCCTGAATAACCATCCAAATCGTTCTCTTCCAGCTGCTGTTCCATATTATGAAGGGCATGTCCTGAAGCTTCTCAGCGGCAACGACCCCAATGCGATGGGATCCATGATTCTACTCTTCGTCTTCTTCGGATTCATCGTTTACTTTTTCGTGCAGGAGCTAAAAAAGATGAAGCTTCTCCGAAAGGACTACTACATGGTTAGTAGGATTATTGTAGTTATTTTTTGTGTGTGATACATCTCTCTAAATAATAGATATCAAACCAACCATAAATTCTCTTCTTTCTGACGTAGTCAGATGCTACAGCGAATGATTATTCTTTTAAATCTTACTTAATTTCAATCCCACCACGCAGGCCTTCGCAAAATGGACCTCAGATTTACAAATTTCCTTCTCCTTATTGCGTATACTATAAATGGTCGCCCGCTTGTACATGTACACGTAAGGACACTCATTTGCCATCCAAGGCTGTTATGCTACTAGTTAAGTAGATCATCCTTAAAAGAGACACTGTTGCACAGAGAGAGAGAGCGAGCGAGAGCGATATGCTGTGTTGTTTTGCTTATACAGTTTACATGTAATTCTTTTACGAAGTCCCTACAAGAATGCCGGGATAATATCGCTTTATGACAGTTTAGAATGTTTAAACGAAGCCGAGCAGCTCTTTAGGAAAATCGATTGAGCGATGTGCTTTTTACTTCAGGACTTCTGGAACAACTATGAGTTCGTCATTATCGTGTTATCGTTCTTTGCCATCCTGATGAGCATTGGCCGGTTCCTGATCGCTTACGACATCGGCGAAACCATGAAGGATCGCAGCAAGTTCATCAACATGGCCTACGTTGTACTCTGGGACAAGACAGCCGCCTACCTACTTGCTTTCATCTCCTTCATGTCCGTCCTCAAGTGTCTCCGCCTCCTCCGGTTCAACAAGGACGTCGCAGGCCTCTTTGCCATGATGAATTACGTGGCCGGGCCCCTTGCCGACTTCATGGTCGTCTTTACCGTGATCTTTACTTCATTTTGTATGATCACATTCTTCGTCTTTAACACTCATTTGGAAGAATACAAGACGTACATCGTCACCTTGGAAACTCTTCTGTCTATGATGCTAAGTAAGTAAAAGGATTCGTTCATTGCCCTATTAACGACACTTGCCATGATAACTGACATTGGATGATGGATAAGGGAAAACCAATTCGGCCATGAGTAGGTCAGATACATTGTAGAGTCAGTTCAGTTTTTGATTTAGGCGTTCTTAAGGTTTGAAGAGAGTTATTGTGTTCATCAAATTATGTAAAGGAGTCTGATCACTGGTACAAAGATTGACGGCCAAAAGTTGAATATTCTGAGGAAACCAAAAGGTTCTCGGTAAACATGGTAAAATAAGGGAAGACAATGCACTTAGAAATATGACTTTCGGCCAAAACAGAGATACGTTCCCTGCGTTTCAGGCGAATGAAAATCAAAATGTAAAGGCGTTTGAGCTTGTGAAATACCTTATAGGGCTATGCCTTTCCCTGAAAAGCCTCTACGGGAGGCATATTTGTGTGATAGCTGATAAAACCTAACACATTTCCCAAAAGCTCAAAAACCTTATCTTTAGAAGTGCACTGTATGAACATGTAGGCACACGATAGATGTATATTACTAATCATATTATCATTTCAGACAAATTTGATGCCAAGCGACTGACCGAAACCTCCCCTGTACTTGGAAGCTTAATCTTCTTCTCTTTCGTGCTGACTATCAACTTCCTAATGATCAACTTCATGCTGGCCATCATCATGGAAGCATTCGTCATGTGTAGCGGGGAGATAGCCGAACAGAACGCGTCTAAGGACCACGAGATTGTGACCTTCATGATCGGGTCCTTTAAGAAGGCAGTCGGGTTAGACAAGAGCCCACCGCCATTTCAGCAGGAATGCCGTTTAAGATACATTGAAGGTACGTCAAACAAATGTCAAATTCACAGGGTATGAGTAGGCCGACGTATTTCTTTAATCAGTGTTTGTTTGCTTACGATTTTAAAAACCAAAACTTTGAAGAAATTGACACAGTAGCATTTACTTCTGAAATAGCCTTAAAGTATGTTCCCGACTGAATTTTTGTTTCAAGCCTTTTAAATGTGCTATGATCTTGTTAAACGAACTAGTTTTCATATTTTTGGACAGAGAATTCTAGGGGTCGGCCTCGTTGGAAATAAATGTAAATTAACCTTGTCGCGTATCTACGCCATGTCTCCGTACATTCTGATTTGTTGCAATTTCAGGGGCAAACAACAGTACGGATGTGGCATGCGACGAGATGATTAGTAAGATGGACCAGTTCATGGAACGATTTGAAGCGTATGTCAGCCAACAGGCTGACAACAAGGAGATCATGCAAGAATTGGATGCCATCCAGGGAAATGGTGCGAAGGCTAAGAAAAAGAAGAGAGCAATTCTGACTGGTTAAATATTTTTTTTCCGTTTTTTTATAATCTTTAGAATACATTTTTAGTTCTGTATATCAAAGAATAATCGTGATATCCACTGTTGTGGTTGAAAGACACAATATGCCAACTTCGTTAGGATGTGATTGTGAAACATATAAAGTATTCTTTGTCTTTTTTATAAATACTTTCACTTTGAAGTAGAGACTGGTGTCATAACGATACGTTAACTACACCTATTGTATTGTTTTCATTACGTTTATCTGGCCTGACTGGCTTAGGCTTGGTTGCCTCCATTCCACAAACGCCAATTGTTATGACTAGCATATACCCATGGAGCGGGCAAAGTTGAAATGTAATATACATTAGTTAAATGGGCAGGATGATTGAGCTACATTAAATTTCTAACGTTACTGAAATTTTATTAAAGGTTAAACACGAAATTAACTGCATTTAGGGACTTATTGCTGCTATCTACATGCAACCCCCAATAGATTGATTGGAGTACGCTATTTTGCACAATGCATTGAGACCAGTGACAGCAGGTCCTGTTCCAAATAAGGCCCTCACATATTAGGCATATCACCTACCCACTCCCGTACCCAATGCCACTGTCGGACCAAAGCCAGGCGCATGGAGAGATGCAGAACGCAATTCAAACTGACAACATCAGTCAGTAAAGAATAAAACAAAGAGCAAGCGCTGGCCACTGTACATATTTTGTCCATCCTGGCATAACTGTTTATTGATACCCTGACTGCATGTTCCGGTAGGCCACTCTCCAGAATTTGCCTTATCACTCAGGTCAGTGTTTCTCGAATAGAACTAAAATAGAACAGGCTAATCATTAATCTCCCTGCTAATACCCTGCACCATGGACCAGGTCGTATAGCACTACATACGTGCTGGAAGCTAATACTGATGTGGCAGGGAGAATATGCGTGAAGTTTGTGTATGCTTTTGAGAATGTGCGGAGCTCTCCAGTCGACGTGCTCTCTGAAAAGTTGTTATTTATTCTAAAACCACGAAGATATTCGACGTATGACACCCTCAGTGACACTCTTACATATGATCAAGACCTACGAAGCCAAAGGTTGCAAGAATTCGACGCATTTCCAAGGCCCAATTTTGAAACAAAAATCGCCTCCTAAATAGCGGCCACAACGCGCATTATAGTATAGATTATCATCGTCAAAAGATCTCTCTCTGCTCTCATTATTTCGATCGTTGCTACTAATTAGTATATCGTTAACATGTATTCACAACACGCCATTTCTAAACTGCACTACATGCATGATGTAGGCCTATTTAGTCCTGTAGTAGTTCCGGAACTTTTTCGATCATGACATTTTGACCAATCAGCGCAAGTGTACATTTAATATCACAGTCAGCTTTCTGAAAAGTCAACGTTTTACGATCATTTTGATCCTCGCCTTCTGCTGATGGTAACAAGCCAACTAGTTTCTCACTCACTTTCCACAGTTCTGCTGCCGCTGATGGATTCCTTGCTATGCTTTTGAGGTTCTTTCTTTTGCAATCGCTAAAATTGAAAAATGTATACAGGTTACAGAGCAGTTGATTGCAATGTCCTTGATGTTCGATAAAAGTTTGACATTTTCTGATAGCTGTAGGTTTTCGACAAAGTTACATGTATTCTTAAAAGCTCAATTTTTCAACGGGACATTTCTTGGTCGGTAATCTCTTGTACTAAAAGTGACAACATACCTGTAGTATTCCCCGCTAGGAATATCGTCAGCTGTTGCACAGTATATTGTAGTAGCAGCACCATTGGCAGCAGACTTAGTAAACGCCGAAGTCAAACAAGACAAAAATCGGAAGAAACACGAGTCTTTGACGTCCCTTACCAGCTCCGTTTTAAAGACCCCAGGATGAAGGGCGTATGTAGTGACGCCACTGCCTGGAAAGGGGAGCAAAGAAGCGTATAAACATGGTCAGGCAATGTAGTCGTGAATACACTGTCATATTTCTAAGCCGCCCGCTCCATGGAAAAGGAACATACGTTTGTAAATTTAAAAGCCTATGGACCACTGTGTACAAGCGCGCCATAAGCAGAGCCTGCTATACAAACAGGAAGTATATTCCAATGGCCCAATTGTTTGTTGTATAGGGTGGACAAGTGTACATAATAATGCCGACAGGGTCGGTATAGCCCATTGAAAAATGTATACAGGTTACAGAGCAGTTACAATGCCGATTCGCATTGAAATACCCTTTCGTAAAAAAAGAATGTGACCAGCGGACTCTACTTCCGGGAGATATAGCTGCTCGTTTGAGACACGGTCTGAGAAGAGATCTACGTTAATGAGGCGTACAAGCTAAACACACTGGCAAAACACTGGCGATCCTTATAAGTGTTGTACCTTAAAATTACATCCTACGACCCAATATGGAGTGGCTATGTCACGAAGACAATACATACACTGGTACATTAACCATAATTGTATTCATTCAAATCACGGGTAGATATATCATTTTGATGCGTAGGTTACTCACCTAAATGGTTAACTTGGAACGTCATCTCATTTCCTTCTGGCGTTAACGTACGCTTCTTGAACAAGGCCCCTGCATTGTTGATATATATATATATAATATAATGAGTCTTTTATATAGCACAATTCCGTGACACTATAGTTCTCGCTCAAAGCGCTTTGGGATATCATATTATTATTGATAAGGATTTCCAAACTACTGTACCCTAAGAACAAATCAAGAGACGTCATTTTAAGAATATTAGAAAAAAATTTAATCTGAAGAATAAAGTTCA
Organism: Lineus longissimus; assembly: GCF_910592395.1. Taxonomy (NCBI): domain Eukaryota; kingdom Metazoa; phylum Nemertea; class Pilidiophora; order Heteronemertea; family Lineidae; genus Lineus; species Lineus longissimus. Next base: position 22,767,571 of record NC_088308.1, on the reverse strand, counting down.
TTCATACAAAAATGAAGGTGTCGAAAAAGGACAACCCCAATAATTTAAGGGAGTATTCTGCCTAATTCTTGGTGTGGCAGTACACGTTCAGAACGGATTGTCTACAGTGATTTCTTTCCTCGAGTTAAACCATAGTTGCGCGTCACCACGAAATATTGGTGGACCAATTGCACGTACACCACCACATTGCCGCGACAAATTTGTTCGGCAATCCATTGCCGGTACAAATTGCCGGGCGAATTTGTCCCATCAAGCTACGCGCTAATGGATCGGCAATTAGCTAGTTAGATGGTTCGGCGACAGGCGGCGCTTTCGAATTATTGTTTGCGCGCCATCTGTTGCCGGATTTTATAACTAGCTGCAGCGCTGGTGTACGCGCTTGATGGATTTTCGATGGTGCGGCATTGGTTCGCGAAGCAAGATTGGTGGTCCATTTTCAGGTGGTATGTTTTAACTTATTGGCATGAAAGTTCCAGTGGACTAGGAGAAGCGTTTGGCTTACTCGAATTAAATTCGTTCACGAAATCCCTAATAGACTGATAGTCGACTAAGTCAAGCTTCATAACGACCACATTGCTTGCTTCCACCCCGGTCTGTCGTATATCATCGGCGGCCTCGTTCCCTCTGTCCAGGTTCCTGCATGCCATAATTACCTTGGCACCTGTATTGGAGAAAAATGACGAAAAACAATTATTTTAAATTTTTTTATACCTTTTTACAGGACTTTTTCAAAATATTTCAAGGATAATTTAGCAAATGTTTTCAAATTCATTTGTACCTTATACGGGACTTTTTCAAATTTCACGGATTATTTTTCAAATCGATTATCAGTGTCGTTATATGCGCGCCCAATGCGACAGCTATAACTATAATTGATTACGCCCCGGGGAATAAGGAATGAACGGCGGAATGAAACATCTTTATCCTATGGCAATAGCTATGTTGCAGCACAGGAATCGAGTTACAATAAAGGTTCGATGAGATGAAAATATTTGGCATTGCTTATTGATTTATGACTTTACCTCTTTCAGCAAGATCTAACGCACTAGCCTTTCCGATGCCTGTATTCGCGCCGGTCACGATGGCAACCTGTTCATCCAAGCGCTTTTGCCTCCAAGAAAATCTTGAAGAAAAAGGTGAAATTTAGGATATGCCAACATTAAAGGAATACTATAGGCACTGAGTAACAACATTATGATGCAAAAAATGTTGCATTGTGTGCAAACCGTTAAGGCATGTGCACATGTACACATGGAAACATGTTTAAAAATATTCATAGTACTATATTGTACGACTCGATTTTGTTAAATGTTGGATAGTGTGGACTTAGCAAAATGGCCTTTGTAAACTCATTTTGATGAAATCGGGGGTTAATGTTCGCTGAGCCGGAGAAGCTACATTAACCACTGATTTCCTTACGATGTTGTGCGCTGGCAATATTTTTACAACATTTGTGTTACCATATGATGTCGTAAAATGTTTGATAGTGTGCATTATACATGGACAACAACATGAACTTTCAACCAATGGTGTTACTCACCTCGGCATCGTGTTTTTGTAGTGCCCCTTGTTATCAAGCGACTCCAACAGACTCCAGCAACAGCAAAGAAGTTCAAAATTGGTCTGCTGGTGGTGGTGTCTCGTACAGCTCCCGGTCTGAGCTATAGCTGTACATTGGTCTCGTGGTCAGTTGCTAGAAATGACTTGCAATTTAACAGGCACAGTTTAGGCCCCTGAAAACTCGTCTTAACATGTATCTATACATGCATGATATTATACACGTATGCATAAACCACTAGAATGATCTGTTCTAGAAATGTGGTCAAGGTTGTTTAACATATTTTATGTATGCGTGTATTTACACTGTATAGAATTCGTTATGGCTACACACAACTAATAGAATTGGAAGTGACTATTTGGCAAGCCCGGCTTACCAAACAGCGACTTTTTTTTGTCCTGAATAGAGAGCCGAACTCTCTGGCTAATGTGTTGTAAAGTCTCCAGCTCGCCAAACAGGGTAGATTTTTTACCTGTTTGGCAAGCCCGGCTGGCCGAACAGGGTGGCTTTTTAGTGCTGTTTGGCAAGCGGCTCTCCAAACAGGACAAAAAAAGATGCCTGTTCGGCGAGCGGCTTGCCAAATAGACCCGGCCAATAGAATTTAAGCCATTTTCCACCAGCTGCCATAACATTTTCCCAATATCTCACTCTAGAGATCTATGTAACTTGATGAAACCTTGCCTCATATCTGCATAAAACCCTTTTCTAAGAAAACTCCGAGGGGGCAAAGTGAGTTCATTGCAGGGCAGAAAGACCTCACGTCACGTTGCAGGGCTTATTAGTGAGCCAATTGGATCCCCGAATCCACGTCGGTGAACATATCAGGCTGAAAGTTTATCGTTTGTCGTTGGAACTGTCCTTGAAGGTATTCTCGATACTAATCCCTGCTTTGAGGATGGGGTGTTTGTTTGTCGTTGGAACTGTCCTTGAGGGTATCACGAATTACAAAGTACGAAGGTCTATCAATATACATTTAAGTGTCCTTAATCCAAGTTTCAGTTCATCCCGAAACAAACTTGAGATAAACACTATTTAGCATCCAATAACATTTCGACTAAAATACTTTTATTTTTTAGCTTTTAATATTACAGTATCGAGAAGAACATTGATTAGGAATCTCTTAAAGCATCCAACCAGGGCACTAGAACGTCCACGACCAGCTCTCTGCACGACGTATTGAAGGAGGTATAGAATGCCTGCACTGGTTATAGAAGGCTTTAGAAGGCCCGAGGCTTCAGTTGACCTTCATATCCAGTAATGGAACTGCGTTTTCTTTGACTTGGTGATTGAGATAGCATAGACATGCCATATCGGTAACACGATCCACTTTGATCAATGCATGGTAATTTCATAACTACTGTTCCTTCAAATTTCAGCACTGTGTCTGACTGATGAATTCAAACAAAATCGTTCGATTTGTATGCATTGTGTACAAGAAGGCCTTATTATTTTCTATACTAGTATCATATCTTCTCTTAAGTCACCGTGCACACCAGTAATGACATGTTTCCCATTTCTCGTGTATCTTATAGGCCCTATGTCGGGATTTGCACTACTTATTTACCGATTATGTAAGTAATGTTAAAAAGCCCCGCAGCTTCTTCCTACATTGCGCATAACAAAATGTTATTTATCTCGTAACCGTGAATTTTGAGTATATATCTGCCTTAACCATTTGACTGAAAATGCATATAGCCAACGATAATTTGTGATATCTCGCATCCTACGAATATATGGATTCCACCAGCCACTGAAACGAAATATAATCGCCAAGTTAAAGAAAAAAGACAAGAGAAAACCCACAAAAATTAAGATGTGCGGATGTGAAAGCATCCTCAGGTGGTAGAGCAGGCTTTTCTTCGTACAGCGCCCAGAGTTGTTCAAAGTTATTAATAATGTCGTTACTGGCGCCGTCTGGGTATGAACTGGCGACAGAATACGGTACACGAAATTATGACGGCTATTGCCATTGGAAGAGCAGAGCTTTAAGCACGGACCTTTACATGTAGAAAACCGTAAGTAAACGGACGCTAAGCTATTTTGTTTTTTTTAATTTATAAATTAAACTCACTTCTTCGAGCGTGACTCGGGCAATGTTGGGCTCTCCTTTCTTTGTGTATTTGCTGAAAGCCTCTGAAGTAAAGATGATCGATATCAGATAGGAATTAAATTCGTGATCTAATTACGGTGAATACCAGCGACTTGCTTATTAAATTTTGACTGTAAACCCAAATTTTGACTGTTGCCAAAGAATGCATGAAGCTATCAAGGCTCAGACTATAGAACTACTTACTGTACATGCTCATGACCTTGGTCATGGCTACCACAAAGTCTTGGAAGCTGAGGGCATGCTGCTTGCCACCATAACGCCGGACAATGGGAAGCAGGACCTTACGACTGATGTTGAAACCTAGAAAGATCAGGTTGAAATGTCCCGCATGAAACAATTAAGAGAGTTATTCCTTTAACCTTAATTCGGCGCTGACGTCATCACAAACTGCATTAACGTAGGTTTTTCCATAAGTAGAATGAATAAAAACGAGTTCATATTCTTGGTTATGTTGATGGCACTTTACTTTATGACCAGACACCCAGTTCTGGTTGACTTACCAATGCTGTTGAAGACGCTTCTCAGCTCATTAGCATCAATGCTGTTTGACTGGTCCTTGTCATATTTATCAAACTTTTCCTGAAATGAATGTATACCGAAGATTATTTTAACCCCATCAACAGAACAGATACCGATTGCTATTTCGTATAAATCATTACAAGAGAGGATGATATTCGTCGTTGAATATAAATATCAGCTGCATGCGTCATCGTATATATAGCTTCCCACCCAGAGCAAGCTGTCTACCCGAACTCTCCCGGCGACTACATACCTTCCAGGTCTTCATCTCGGCTAACATCTTACGGAACTCATCGTAGTCCATCAGACCCGACTTGTTGTCCTTTAATTCTGTTAAGGAGGGAACTACTTTAGATATTATTTCATTTTGTGATGTGTCGGCGTCTTTCTGTGTTCATCGCCAACAAAATAACATGTATATGTTCATGTACACTAGTTTCAGCTACATGTACAAGTACATTAATTTAAGACAGCTTCATTAATTATGACGTCATGACCATCGCTAATTGGGTCACCACAGACTGTCGATACACATAATTTGCAAGAAGGATACGTCCATCATCGCAATGAGAGCTCTGCAGGTTTCGATGTCGAAGAAATCTTCTTCCGCAACGTCAGCACCTATATATAGGTAAAGATGAAAATGAAGTACTAGTTACTTTAACAAGGGTCAGCCTAAATGAGTTATTTCATCAGGTCATGGCAAGATCCAGTAACGAACAACAAATACGGTGATCTCAATCATCGGTTGAACAAAATTTGAATCGCTTGAATTTCAATCAAAGCTCATATTCTTGAGCTGCTACAAGGCCTGAAGATCGATACGGAATCAATATTGGACACAAAACATACTATAAAAATATGATACCGACTTACTTCCATGGAATACTGCCTTCAGTACGTGTCTGAGCTCCTTGGCATCAATGGCACCATCTTGTCCCGCATAGGTGTCAAACGCCTTCTTCAAGACATCCTGCTGCGGGTTTGTCGACTGTGAAGGTAACCGAAGAATACGAAAATTAACGTCGAGATGAAATTTTTTTAAATAAATTCAGAAGGGTTATGAACATTCTATAGTGTAGTTGCTATTTCAGTATGAAAAGGTCTGTCTGTGTCATGATCTCATTGAAGAAACTGTTTCCCTTTACCTACACGAAAAACTTACCGAGATCGGGCCAGTTGGGGTATCGACTTCTCTGCAAGAAATAAGATATTCTGTTGTATTGGCATGATAGAAGCAAGGGTGCTATCGGAGATTTACGAGGCTGGCTTATTGGCTATACACTCTTAATGAATATAACGGTATTCGAGCTTTTGAAAAACCTTAAAGCCTTGGTCCAGTACAAATGTGCACCACCCTTTCAACGTATTGAGAAACCAATAAGGTTTTCGAGATACTGAAATACCTAGTAGGTTTTTTCATCCCCTGAGGCGTACGGGGCGCATATTTGTGTTGGGAAAAAACCCTTCATTTCTAAGAGCGTTTGCTTTGCTACGATGGATTAAAAGGTATGCTCGGCTGCCAGAAAATTCTTGGCTGTGAAGTACATGTATTTTTCCCCACTCTGATTGATCTGATACTGATTATGAAATATATCGCAGAATGTAAAATGTTATGTCAGTCGTCGCATATTCGTGTTGCAGGCTATCCCAGACACACTTCTGAGCACAGCAATATAAATCTGGATAGGGGGTCGACATGATCATGTTATCCAACACTTACGCAGAAGAAATAGGTTTTTCAGTGAATATCCTAAACATGAACTTTTTCTCTTCGCCGGGCTTAAAGGTGCTCGGCACAATGACGTAGACGCCAGGATCCGTGACGAAACGCATGGTAACTTCTCGGTAGAAGGAATACGACCCAGTATTCTTCAAGTAACGCAATGCCTTCTTCTCATAGTTTTCGCCAGTCAGGAGAACAGGCATACCTTGCTTGAGCTGAAAAGGTTGTTTACGTTAACGTTAAGCACAAGGATCTGCGTTGTTATTCCATGCTGCTTCATTCGGCTAACATCAAATAAGATTTGTTTTGGCCCAAAAGCCTTTTAACATCGCTACTGCGGTGTACCGTTGTGGTAGGCAAATGCTATCCACAAATTAATACGAAATACTGTACTAATATCTCTCTCAGCAAATTCATGGCCATGTAAATGGACTTTTAAATCCATACGCCTGACAAAACTTCATCTTACTCGGAGTATAAGGAATAATTCTGAAGTTGGCTAATCAACAGCTCCTACCTTATAGATATCCATGGCGGTGGCGACACTGTTTGCCCGGTTGTCTCTCTCCATCAGGGAAATGATCATGGTACAGTCATCACTGTCGTCATCCTTGTTCGCATCTTGTAAATGAACGCTGTACTGAGGGTTACTCCAGTAGAGCGCTTTAGAGAAAAAGGGAAGACGTTAATTTAAGGAAAGATGTCGATGTAACAACCTTACTGGTCAAGAAGCTATTGAACTGCGTATTAGTAAAAATGTACACGGCGAGCGAAATATGCCTCTCGGACATCGTAAAAAATACTTGAAAATGCTCGGCATGCTTATATATTTTGAAAGAAGGTAGTGGGATATTTTGGCAAAATAGATCAGCCAATCTGAGCACATAGCCTACTTTGGTAAGGTGGGTTGCCGCTTCCACCAGCGCTGACCCCATGTACCCATTCACCATCATGACGAACACACTGCCACTTCGTCTTGGCCTGGAAGGAAGAAAAGCCATCGACATAACGATCATGCCAACAGCTCTTGCTCTTTTTCTGACACAAATAGGCGGGGTTGAAACCTTGCAGGCTGCTTTTTGGTCATGAACCCTTGACTACGGACCTTTACTGATTGAAAAATGGCAACTGATATACAGACAGAGTGACACGCATACTTGAGTTAATGTGCGGAAGAAAGACGCCCCAACAGAACCTGTGTGGAGCTCAGTCCTGTGAATTCCAACTTGGATAGAGGTACATGTCAAACTCCTTACCGAGTCGCTTGTCAAGGAATCTGGGGAGAGATGGCATATTTGAAATTCTGTGTAGTTCGCGAGCCAATCCTCGAATGACATCCAGAACACTCCATCATCTGCCCTCGCGAAATCTATGCCTCGTTTCTCACTGTCGGAAACCTGATTCCATACAGGAGATCTAGAATATTTACAAACACGCATCACGAAATATGATAATAAAATACTGTTACAAATCTAGTGGAGAATTCTTTTTGAGAATGCGTAAGGTAGTGGTCAATGTAAAACCCCAATCTCCCCCAATGACTTGAAATCACCAGGCCCCTTCACCTTCTGAGCAGTTTATTTCACTGGTTCAAGTGACTTTCAATGAAGAAGTAATCCCTTTAGGTCATACAGTCATGACAGGAGGAGTACGAATTAACAATACAATTCGTAGAAAACCCTCCTCTTGAAATAAATCAAATCTTTATGATGACGTACTTATCTGACCAATCCCCATTCCACTCTCCATGGCCCCAAGGATTTCTCAGCTGCATAAGGTTGTGAGACCGACCATCCAGTGTCCTGATCTGCAATACCAAGTTAAAGACATACAAACATATTTCCAATGCCCTTGAATAGAATAGTAGTCCGGTTCTATCTCGAAGTGAACTAGAATATCAGCTGCTGACATTTTCTGAGAGTTCGTATAAGCATATTCAAAGCTCAGCATCTCTGATTATATTCTCAACCTGTGTAACTTTCTCTCTTTTTGATTATGAATATATTATACAATAATCACCAAGTTTCATGGCGGTAAAGTGGTCTTGAACTCAGTGACCGATATCTTGTGCTTGGCACCCTACCTGTCTGACATCAATAACACTGTAAGCGTGCCCCTTGAAGAGTCCGTTCGTCAAACTGGCTTCCCGTTCTCTTTGGCTCGCCTGCAAATTTTCAACATGAGACTATCTTAAAGGAAAGAATTTTATTCTAGAAGTTGTGTCGTGCCTGAAGAGTCATGATCTGGGCACCAGTCGTTTCAGAACGAACTGCGTCTCGATTAGAAGCTGTTCGAAGTTTTAACTACCATCTATTGAGTTAGGAATGCTAAGTTCGAATGATACTTCACTCTAGATGATGGAAAAGAAAATGTTGATTTGTAAAATCTTGTATCGTTGACGATTGCGTACTCAAAGAGATTAACAGATGCATGGCCCCTCAATATTAATGACTTACAGATATGGAAGCTCCCTGCATAGACTTTGCCTTGACACTCTTTTGGATTATCCTGAACAGGTCCTTCGGTAGGTTCTGCTTATCGGTTAGATTGTAGACTTCCGAGATTCCGCCGGTGAAGTCAACAAGTGCATCTTGAATCTTGCCTCCTTCGATGTTACCGTAACTTCCATTGACTCTTAAGAACAGCATTTATATTGTAATCAAAATGAGTTCTGAGGATAGTACTTGACCTCTACGGATGACGTGATACTGTGACCCACCCGAATATATTACTTTAACAGCCAGAGATAGCAAAACCCTCTGTGAAAGCAGACTGTGTGGTGATAAACATTACATTATATACTGTTTTTGTTTGAATAAGGTGATGTAGTACATGGTGTAGTACATGTAGTTTTGAAAAGACGATCAAACATCCTAGGTTAATGCTAAATAATGCCTCGGTATTGAAATCAGCCATCACAAACTATCACAGCTCCAAAGATGGGGAGATTTCTACATACTTCATTTCTTTAGTACCGAGGTTCTTAAACTATGATGCACCACAATCGTGCGTACCGTATCTCGCAAACAAGGCCATTGTTGGCAGACAATGCGATATAAAATAATAAGCCTGATGCGGGATCCCACGGAAGTAATGCAGCTTGTCTCCTCAGTACATGTTCCTTCTTCTTACATTGTTGGCTTGTAACATCCTCCTTCTCCATACGCATTCTCTTCTTATTACTCAGTTTTCTTTTTAACCTCAGGTACTATTGATGGTATACCATGTTCTACTTACTTGGCATATGCCTTTTCCATCAGGGCCCCCCAAAATTCGTTGGGTTCAGTGACGTTGTGGGCGAAAACTAGCTTGCCATACATGGTGGGGAGGCGGTCGTCAATGATAACATCCTTCCACTGGCCGAACCTCCAGAACCGATAATGGAAGATTCCTGTTGGCATAGGAAAAAGAGTTTGTCCGAAACGAGTTAGCCTACTTTACTATAACTTATCATTCAACTGTAACTGTTCCCATTGTATTTTACACTGGATAACCTCTGAAAGCTGAGTGTGCTCAGCTTTGCTTTGAGAAAGTTAAATGTAACTTTAATTCATTCGAAATGCCATCTTATCTAGATCAACTTGCCCAAATAACTTACTTCCAAAACACCACGGATTGTCAGTTGATTTTCAATTTTATGTCTCGGAGGGTATCAATTAGGAGCAAGTGCAGTGCTCAATGTTCAACTTTATGTGGACGGGTGGCTGGTTAGAGAATCGAAGCAAAGAAGAGATGTATCGATAGAGCTAAGTATTACGCAGGCTAAATGCATATTCTAGAGGGGTTTCTTAGAGCACAATAATTTCACGATTCAGACAATGACATTACCTGCATACTCGTGTGGGGCAAAGGACTGTCCCTTCGGCTGGACCACGTTGTAGAAGAGACGTTGGTCATCGGTGGCGAGACATGCGGTGGCAGAAATAAACCAGCAGTCACCTAGATGGAGACAATGATATTAGCAACCAACTCTGTTGACAGAACACAAAGTGTACAAAATGTATTTATAATCGAACAGAAATTTTAGATTTCAATAAAAATATTCCGCCATCGTTCGAGGAGAAAGACATCAATAGGACAAGCGGTACGTGTTGTAATCCGTATGAACGACGAAGTACGAAGGTCTGTTGTGTCGTCAAGTCCTGGGCCCGGCTTCTTGACGAATCTTAAAGTTTGTTTAGCTGACTTAAGTATGAGAATTTCTTAAGTTTTGTCTCAAGTTGATTCACAATGAAGTACGAAGGTCTGTGGTGTTGTCATATCCTGTTTTAATTCGTTTAAGGGACACTCGCAAATCATCTTGCATTTCAACAGCTACTAAAATACAGTTTTATGAGAAAAAAAATAACCAAACAATTAGCTTTATTCATTTGCTTAGCAGTATACCAGCAGTATAGATCAATCTTTCGTCAGCTTCTGCCCCGCGGTAGACTCACCAAGCGCGCCCTGGTCGATATCAGCTGCATTGACACCATCTCTGATGAAACATGGATCGCGACAAATTTCCTATAGAAAGATTGAATCGATTGCATTTTATGCTAAAGTCGGACTAGGGACATGTGAGATAGGGGTCAAATTGGTACGGTAGTCTTCATGTAACTAGGATGCACAGTTGAACCCACGACCTCTTGGTTACCACAAGCCCGGTCAGGCGCCCCGGCACCAGCTGATGGACGAGACCCGACTGAGTCCCAATGCGTCGGACTCCGGGCGCATATCTCCTCGCCCTGCTCGAGCTAAGCCACTGATCTACTAAAGTGGCTAGTCGTAAAGTTTTAAGTTCTACGCACCTTTGATGCAAATGAATACCTTATGAATAAAGGTTATTTGCATGTTTTTTCTCATAGGCACGCTATGTTTACCTTTTCAGCTGGGCATTTGTAGTATATAGGAGTTTTGACTGAACAATTTGATGTAGTCTTTTCTCAATTTTCAACTGACAGTGACCTAGTTTCAAGATAAGGTGAATGTCATCTTTTTCGAGATCAGTCACCGATTATCGCGTTCAACGCTCCCCATATTGCAGTGTTTCATTCGTGTTTCATTCATAACCAGCGTCATTCAAGTATCCCCGTATGTTCCATGACACCTGCCGATTTGGTTACCGCCTTGTCTGAGATAGCTGTTCGTCGTTTAACTTTATTTCTGTGCCACAAGTAAATACGAGAAAGAAACGTTGCCGCTGAACAACCCATACACATCAATATGACTATAAATAAAAGTATATATATTTTTTTAGATTACATTCATATATCGATGTACACAACAGCTACACGTATACATGTATGTTGAAATTCATATTACATGAAAATGTGTAACTGAAAAATCTCACTTTCAAATTTCAAAGTTTGAATTGACGGCAAGCAATAGGCTTTGTGTTTTCAAACGGCTAAGAACCTACCCACGGTCGCTTCCACACGATCCTCCCTCCTCCGAGCGGCTTCTTCAAACGAATGGATGCATCGCTTGCTGGGAACGTCGGGTCCTCAAACACGCGGCGCTCCCCCAGAAGATTCGCCTTGAGTTGCTCGTAATTCTGACCTTTAAAATCGACCACGTCGTGCGGCATCGCATAACTGTAGACACCACCCGAACTCATGATGGTGATTTAGACAAAATTGCACCGGCAAAATTGAGACTACATAAAATAGGAAATTTAAGTGAAAATATGTGCTTGCGTTTGCAGAATTTGAAAAGACTGTGACAAATCGTTAGCAAACACAACAGATGTGCCAGGCCTGGGAATACGCTGTCAGTGAACGTTACGTAGTCCAACTACTTTATCATGCTTAATTATTATATTCTGTCCGGTATATCGTGAAAACAGATGCTCAAGTACTCTTCGTGATATAAAGGGTGGCCTATTTAATGTTGAATAAATTTGTCACGGGTGCTTGCACATTGTGTCTGACGAGGTGCCACAATGAGTGTTGATATACAGTTTAATTTATTCGGATTTTATGTGTATTTTATGATCCTATCATTTGATGCCTCGAACATAGGCTCCTTGGTAGTAGAATGTAGATTCATCTGACAATCAACATGGCTGCAGGAGGCAATAACGTATTACCCCCTTCCTGGGAAAACGGAATTAGGGGCCGTAATATTCTTCCCATACCGCCATCAGTCTCCCACCCTTGAATGTACAGGATATATCGTACCACTGAAGACAAATTCTTGTGTGCCCATGGGCGTGTCACAGAGACGTGCCCAGGGCTCAGTGATGTAAGTCCAGGCCCGGCTCTGGTAGCGCAAGGTATAGATTTCGTACATGACATGTCCTATACATGTGATGTTACGTTACAAGAATGATACAACATCAGAGGCAAAGCAACTTGTGTTAAGATGTCGTTATCTCTCGTCATGTTGGTATGCAAAGCGTTATCAACCGAATATCTCGCTTGGACTGCCATGCGTGAAAATTCGTTTCATTCTACTGTTGATGTAAATACTCGCACATCTACATGTGTTGCAACTACCAGTTAGCAGCTTTAAGTGTCCAAATGTGTGTTAAGAACCACTATTGAGAATGTGAAGAAGCAGGAGTTGTTTTAACACTTTCGATCTTCTGTCGGAATTTCCAAGACAATTATCTATTAATGACATATTGCTTGTTTCAAAACATCTATTGCATTCTTGATGAGCCATTAGGTCTATTATACTCAGTGATAGAGTTCGACACTTTTTTAGCGCATCTGATCAAACATTTAATTTCCCGATCTGTTTTAAAAACCAAAGGTGGAATACATTAATTACTATGAGGTTTGCAATAATCACCTAACAGAACCAACGATATGCACGTGTACATTTTGTGATAGTGTATTGTACATTTATCAACGATTGCAAAATTGCAGTTTGACAGAAACAATAGGTAAATGGCCAATGGCTGAACAGCTCAAGTTTCTTTCTTGAATTCAGAATTTCAGCATCTTCGTCAAATCACTTGTAACTTCAGAAATTTCTTTCTCTATTTCCATGGGTTGTTGATACAATGATATATGTTGTGCATATGCTAAGTGCGACAATAATTGAAAAAGCTACCTTATACATGTATCTTGATATCTACTCCATATTGAAGAGCGTTTTCTCCATATCACGTGTATTACCATTTGAAAGGCCCATGAACCAAGAAGTTACCGACTACCGATCACATCCTCGTAATGACGAATTTCAAGTAAATGTATAATCCTAGATTTAAAGTCCGAAAAGTAATATTTTTGACTTCGATTACGAGTCTATACAGTTCTTTGCCACATACGGGGCAGATGGTATCTCATTGTGAGGCCAACTTGATGAATCCGTCTCACTTTTTTCGTCTCGGAATGCGATGGTCTATGCTAGCAAACACGAATCTGAAATAAAAAATGATACAAGATGTAAATCTTGCATTTAGATTCACATTGTCAACAACAAGGGATTAGTAGAAATATTTATTTATTTTTCTTAGAATGCGCTGTTCACAGCTCAGAATGGTATCCTGCTATGTCACAAACAAACCCCGTACATCCGCCCGTTCACCCCAGCTGCCTCAAAACAGATTTGAGGAATGACAGAACGGAAGATTTTGGGAAGCTCCTGATTGGTAAGATAAAAAGGATCAATTCAACGATATATATTTTTCTCAAAAGCCTGTTTGTGACTTACAGCCACCCTTCCAAACAACAAACGGCCTTGGGCCAGAGATGACACAGGCTATCAATCAAAAGAACGATGATACATACCTGAAAAAGAACGCTGCTATGATTGCTCCAGCGAATGGTCCTACCCAGAAGATGTAGTGATTCTTCCAGATCGACGGTTTGTAGACCCAGACACACAAGGCAGAGCCGAAGCTTCGGGCGGGGTTCAATGATGGACCAGTTATCTGCATGCTGAAATTTCAAATTCAAGAAAATATCAGCTAAAACGGATAGTCACAGTTCATCTACATGTCGCTACTCGTATAGTTCTGACGCGCCAATATTGAAATCTGCCTATGAGAACCAAGCACTGTATCTCAGCTTCAGCGTATCATGATGAGCGCAAGGAATTTGTCGTCGTCAGCAATGACATCAGCAAGCAAAATAGGCACCATTTTTAAATCACAGAAATGGCCGGATTTCATCAATGCGACCGAATCATTTTGATGCAGTACTGCTTGAGTTACTCCAGTTTGACGTCCGGCATTCATGCATGTTCTGTTGGTGTTTTTTTTAGAAGTAACATAGTCAAGGTAATGTATAGTCCTTCTTTTGCCTCTACGTGTACTATGCGGTTTGCGATCAAGGAAAACCCTGGCCTCTCTTCGTCACTTGCCTTTGTAATATCCCAACGATGTACGCGAATCCGACAGCAAAGGGAGCGAGTCTGGAACTCTTGCCGACACTGTCTACTGATGTCATCAAGAATGCGAGGACAAGGAACATGCATCCGAGCATGTCTGTCAGAATGGCCCTGCCTACCCCCACACTCTCATCGAACACAACGGAACCTCCGTCTATGCTCTCGTATTGACTGATCATCTTGCCGCCGACGCCTTTGATCATGATGCTGCCCAGGATTCCCTAGAAAAAAGAAACTCTTCAACTTGAAATAAAAGTGCTGGTTAGGCTCGCCAAAGTTTTTTTTTTGGGGGGGGGGCAAGGAAGTTTCCTTGATCATGTTGATAGTGCCATCAGGAGGTTCCAACGCATACTGCCACTACGAAAACGGAAAGCCATCACATGACGTCATTTAATCCTCGATTGATGCAAGCATCCTCCTTCTCCATATATGTTTCCCTCTTCTTGAAATTCAGGCGTTGATATTCGCGGTATTCTAGACTGGTTTTATGCTCCCTATGGAGACCCAGTTTGACTTACCCGGGTACAAGCAGCACCCAGCATTCCTCCGATCAGCTGGGAAGCGACGTAGAAAGGGAAAATGGGTGGATGTAGTCCCCCTCCAAGTAAGACACCAAAGGAGACAGCAGGATTAAAATGGCCGCCACTAAAAGTAATAAGGTTGTTATATCATGAATTGTAAAAAAATTATTTTCCTAATTCACGGCCAAAATCTATGTGGAATTCTTACCCACAAATGCCCGCCTCGCAGCAAAAATTCTGGTTTGATTTGTGATGAGATGGAGCGAGGAAAATCCGGAACAGGAAATTGTTTTGGCAGTCGAATTCTCTCACACCACTTCTTATACCGATGTAGGTGAATCGGTGTCCCCGTGGAAAAGGTGTTCTTTCCTATAGTTCGGTGATGGATAAAGGTATGTTCACCAGCACATGTTCCGGTGACACCATATCCGATAGATTTAAAAACTACAATGGAATGCATTTAGATCCAAGAAGTCTACAAAGCGACTTACCTGATATGGCTGAAACACATGACAAGAGAGGTGATCGCAAATCCATGAGAAGCTGCCACAGTCAGTGTCCGTGGATCCTGCATACACATGGTAGCCACGAAGACGAACAACGCCGTCCCAACGAACTCTGCCAAACATGGCTGAAGGATGCGAAAGAACCGCTCGGAATTTGGTTCTTTCTTAATCAGAGAGTCTTTCTCTGACGGCATGGTCAATATGACTGAGAGATACACAGATGTGCACCTCCGAATCCTTTGTTTTCGCCTAGTTGAGCTGTGATATACGTCTTCTTGTTAATACCATTAGGACTTGCTTAGGTTCGCTATCCTTGTGCATCTGTACATTTCGTTGAAGTGGACAGGCAGTCAGAATGATTTGATAGTTTCTCATAAAGAAACTTCGGCAAACCAAAATAGGCTAACTAAAATATTGAGTTCGTCTTTTACTTTTGGTTTTTTAGTAGATTTAACGTCGAACTACCATTTTATAGCATACTGAATATTGGCCGATTAAGGCAATTTGAAATTACGATATTAGCATTTTATTCTTTTGACCCCGATGTAACGCTTTTTTCAGCTGGAGAGATCATCACATTTTAATAGAGGAAAGCAGAGCAAAACTTGTCAGTCTGTCTTTCAGCATGCAGCATTCCCAGACAAAAAGGGGAACACTCTGACTCAGAACGGACACTGGATTTCTCTCAGTCGGTGTACATCGGTCAGCGTTCCGTTTGGAAGTTAAACAATGATGTTGGTTTGTCTTCTCTTACGGGCCAACAGATGTACGCCTATAGTCATCGAATATAATGCTTGCCTCTAATGAAGTTACGATCGGGCAGTCAGGTGCCCCAACAAAAATGTCGAGGACATTTGAGATTTTGACACAATGTCACAAATGTGTTGACGAACTATTAATTGGTATATTCATAACTGTAGTTTTCATCGATTTACTAAGAGTTGAGTTGAAAACAGGGCGAGCAGCATCAGTATGAGTATGGAAAAGCCATATCACAGTTCATAATTTAACAAACAGTGGTGCCAAGGCCAGGCGTAATTCGTAATTCATATTCGCGAGATTTGCGGAAACTCGGTAATGGCGGGAAAAAACGAGATCCAAGGCGGTCTTTGCCAACTAAGAATCTTGGTTGTGGTCCATGCTCCAGCAGGGAGGCTGCACAGGAGGACTAAGGGTGTGACGACATGGTTGCGACATAAGATCCGGGGTGACAGACGGTCATCACTGGAGACTATGTTTTAAAAACCTTCCTGATTTCTGTCCTAACAAGAAAAATCAGTGTTTTAAGAGTGGGGGGGTAATTATCAAAAGTCGTCTTTAAGGGGGACTATAGGCAGGAGCAGAGGGGCTAATTTGGCCATCTTCATGTGACTATAGGCCTATACACAGTAAGGCCCCTGGGTCATGTCAGATTCAGTACTAAATGTATTCCTCGTACAAGCGTGCATCATTTCGACGTATTGTGATATGTGGGAGACCCCTATTGGCGACTTCGTGTAACTTATTGCCTTGGAACTAACTTTTTCCTCCTTGTCCGTCATCAAAGGCATTCAAGTGTGTTGGTCAACTATGACTATCTCCTTTGTCCCTCCACCATAAGGCCTAGTTTCCCCTTATGACAACATCACTATTTCGGACACTCAGCGCCCCATTTCTGGAAAGGTGTATATTGTCTCTTTAAAATAGTGTGCTAAATTTAGAAACTACGCTAGCGACTTCTACAAACAAGAGTTAGAACTAAAATGCTTATTTCTAAAAATAGCATGCTTCGTTGGGGGTTGGTATATATATCCGCCATCTTGCCTCACACCCTTATATAGCGGAACTGTTCCGTGTTGGGACACAACATTGGGTTAGATTGGGGTGTCTTACACCTAGGACACGTCTTTTTGAAGAGGATTCTGACGAATATCTGAACGAACAAGATGCAAGCAATTAAATGTGTGGTGGTGGGTGACGGGTAAGCGGAGAAAAATAGTGTTTTTGGAGATAGATTTCCGGAATGTCTTCGATATGTGTATATAATGTATACTGCTAGTGTATGTGTATGCACTCGCCACTGCGTGCATTAATGTACAGTGCATTTCAGTGCATCATACCAGGATGTAGAGTAGAGTGGGTGATTTGTCAATCTTTGTTTTATGATTTCCGAATTGTATGATTGTAATGTAAATGTAGGCCTAAACTGAAAAGAAAAGATGCTCATCATGTCATGGTGATCCTAGAAATAGATGGTGCATAGCCTAGGCCGTTGTCCATGATGATCATGATGATATTATATGATATAGGCCTGCATGTAAATGATAAAATACACCTCGTCATAAGGTCGGGCAAACAAACCATCATTACAATAGATCTTCACGGTCAATTATGCCAGACAATGGGCGATATGAATAAAGACTAGCAAATGCTTTTACTTCAGTTTTCTACAGAAAGGCCTTGTGTAAATGTACATAGAATCTTAGATAAAAGCATTTGCTAGTCTTTATTCATATCACCCAGTGCCTCGAGAGCATGTTATAGGCCCTTTTCCAGCTCCGCCGGTACCACCTTGGGACAGCAAAACAAACTACCTTTACAATAGGTTTTTACGGTCAATGACACCAGTCAGTGCCTCTCAAGCCATTGTCTGGCGTCTTTTACCGTGAAGACTGTTGTAAAGATGGTTTGTTTGGCCGACCCTAGGTGGCATCGGCGTATCCGGAAAAGGGCCTATGGCGTGCTCTCGAGGCATTGTCTGGCGTCTTTTACCATGAAGATCTATTGTAAAGTTGGTTTGTTTTGCCGACCCTAGGTGGAAATGTGAGAGGCAGCCACAGTCAAGTCGCAAATGACATTCGTCCTACTTCGCGTCAGTGTTGCGCAATGTTGAGACAATAGGTGATGCGCTTATCTCTATGTTTCACATTAATTACATGCTACCTACACGCTGGGTAGCATCTGATGGGACTCTCTTTCTTCAGGACATCTTAGTTGATAACTCGCATCGATGATTTGGCTGTGCATGGTTTTCCCCTCCATATCAGAGACAGGTTTAACAGTGAATCACAGCCCACACAAAACAAATGTGCATGCTCAAAATGTGTCTTCAGTAGGCCTCATTGTGAGCAGGTGGCAGCACCTACTTGTACATTGCTTGTTCATGGAAAAAGAATAACCAAAAATAATGTTAGTTTCTCTTCCATTCCAACCAATTCAGGCATGCCATCTAGCCTAATGACACCTCTGCAAAACCTATCGACATAATCTACGGTCCTCAACCTTGAAGTTCATTGGTCCACACACCAAAATTCTTGTAAAAATTCAACTTTCTGATTTATTTCTCATAGTATAATCTCATAGCAGTTTCAAGCGCATGATATGGTGTATCCAGCTTCTTTTGATAAATTGTGGTATCTAATGTTATTGCGGCCCTCGGACGTACACAAGAGCTTGTTCCATCTGTTTGTACTATACTATGTTAACCCCTCATTCATCCATGTGCTCATGTACAGACGATGATCTTCATTCTAGAACTGTATCTGAAACCAGGTGAAGGCTCACCTGGTTTTCAGTTCATTTTCAACTGGCTCCCATCTCTTGAATATTTCTTTGAGCAGGTGTATGTGTTTAGCGTTGATTTTTTTCAGATTATGTTGTAAAAATAGCTTGTTAAAAATGTTATAATGCTACAAGTATGTTGATGACACAGTAAGGGTGCTTCTGGTTTTAAAGAGTCAGGTAAAAATCATCATCCTCAAAAAACAATATTCTGATTTCTCTGGGTGCTATACTAGTTTAGCCAAAGGTAGAGCTACTGCATAGGTGAACATATACAATTGTTTTGATATGTATTTCATCATGCGGAATTCTGACCGATGTCAAAATAAAAACATGCTGAATGAAATTGATAGGGCTGCAGGTCAATGCTGAGTGACTTTGCGAACTGGACAATCGCATCAATAGAAGACATCATTTTGATCTAATCTCCTGAGTGCCTGCTGACATTCTATTCATGCATACTTGCGGTGCCTATGATGATGATTCAGTCCTATTCTCTAGGCCTGCATGTACATGGCACAAGTTATAATTATCCAATTCGTCTGATGGAAATTGGAAATCAAACAAGGCGTACGATGATCTGTTGAGTTCGTATCGGCCTGTACGTAATTATGGTTCATACGTACTTCCAAACACTGTGTTCTTGAATGTACCACGGAAGTAAATAGCAAGTGTTGTGAATGAAGTACAGTACATGCAGTAGCTTAGAACTATTTATCAAAATGATATCAGCTTTCCATAGCAGTAAATGAATGCATGAAGCATGTTACATTGGACTTTGTCTTATCCACATCAATTAGATGCTGAAAACCTTTCTTGGTCATGGTGGTCATTTGTGATGCGATGCTGCGGTGAGGTATGATCAGAGACAGTATTCTAAAAGTAAAGGTTTAAATTGTGTCCTTTTATCAAATATGCTCGGCGCTGACAAAAAGATGTAAGCTATGTAATGCCTGGTGTGTTACCAGAAAGTTGCATGGTCCTTCTGTACATATGTGTGCCGTATTGCGCATTGCGCCAGTCTGTCGTTTACAAAGTGCAAACCTTTATGTGATCGTATGTTGCCTTTCACCAATCAGGATATTTTTCAATACTAGTAGGCTGGATATCCATCTCATTTATGGTTCCCATACTACGGAGGGGGGTCTTGGAGTCCCATGAATCCCATGGTATGATTGTGCCAACTCCATAGAGTAATTCAACTACATGTAACGATCAGATACAATACAATCATTACAGTATCTGTGCATATCATCACAAATTTGCATCAATGTTGATCCTGAGTAGATAATGACTCTGACTCTGATGAGTTTTGTATAATGTGCTCGAGAGGCATTTCCTATACGTGTTCCACATGACCCTGAAATGATGACACGTGCATGCACTGGATAGCTCTCGTTTCCTTCGTCGTGTTATTGCATTGGAAGTGTACATGTAATTACACAAATTGTGCCTGTGCCTATTCCTGGCAGCCCAACGTCATAATTATTAATCATTATTCCTTGGAATGAAGTACTCATTCAGTTGAATTTTTAAGTATGTGAATTGTAAAAATGGGAGCATATGATCACAATTGTTGAATGAAAATTTAGTATTAGAAATTACCCAACAAACAGTTTCGGATTGGGAAGTTTTTCTCAAATTGGTCAGGCTATTCGATATTCCCCCTATTTTGATAAAAAGTATTCAAATTCAATCAATTAAATCAGAATTACATCAGTTGCAGGGGCTCGGCACTAGTAGCTCTGTTGCATACATCATGCAGTTGACATTAAAAGCAAATGCTTAACTTTTTTTAATGGATTTGGTATTGACAGATGTTACGTGTACTATCATATTGATGATTTCATATTCACGAAGATGGTAGCCTACATGTCGATGTGGGCCGTCTCCTCAATCTATATGTCTGGAAAATTAGAGTTGACCCAGCATGGTTTAGGAGAAGTTCGTGTCTGGCAGTAATACTATTAAGAAAGTAAACCAACAACCTACATGTAATCTTCACCTTCAAACCACTTTTAATCTATGAATGTCTATCATATCTGTGTTGATATTGGTAATGTAGGGCTGCCCAGTGTATTTTGCATGGCCTATTGAGGGCAGTGGTTGTTCACTGTTGGTTGTCACATCTACCCAATATTGGCTATTCATGTAGGTGTACATGTATGCCTAGACCTGTAGAATGATCTAATTTTGGGCCGACAAGTGTTTTTCATATTGTGTAGGAAGAATTTCATGGCTGCCGACTGCATTGTCGACTCACTGGCTTTCTTTGTCCGATATAACATCGTCATCAATCCTCACAGTCATACACTATCATTTTAAAGCATAAACATTGCTTGATGATGACCCAACCTTTACACAGACAGTCTTTAGATTGGCAAGTGATGACTTATTCTTGTATATCCAAGAACCTATCAACATCATGTTGTCATACATCGTGCCAGGAATCTTGCTGCATTTTACAGGTCACACTAAAACCTATATTTGCCCACAGCCAGGGAATATGGAAATTTGACATTTACATTTTAAATATGTCATCATTAGGACATGTAAATATAAATGCGGATTCAAGAAAATAGTTTAGTCACTAGTCACTTCCTGGGACTTTGTAATGCAACTCGGCTTAACTCTTTCAGTCCGCAAGCCGTACATACACGGGCCGCCATGTTTGATTTCGCAGCCTCAGACCGTATACTCAATGGTTTTTCAAATTCAAATTTTCCGCACTGTGACAAGATGTCTTTGCCTTAGACAATACACTCGTGGTGACTCCAGCAACATATGACAATGTGATCTTTTAAATCAATTATAGTTGGATTGGTAGTTATCAGATGGTGCTACAATCTGTGCTATCGGAACATTCCCAGTAAATGTAAAGTTAAAACATTTGTATTATTGTGTCTTTTCAGTGCTGTAGGTAAAACCTGCCTTCTCATCAGTTATACGACAAATGCCTTCCCCGGAGAGTATATTCCCACAGTGCAAGTATTTGTTTCCAAATCACTAGAAATCTCATCCTTGACTTGCTAATAACTGATTGGTCTTTCGCGCTTCAATTCAATGGTTCAAGTCGGGGGAGAACCAGTTTCTCTGAATGAATAGTGGTCTTCGAGGAAGAATCTTGTTGCTCCCTAAACCGAGATTTTGTAGCAGAGTCTATGGGACATGGTGGTGAATGTGCATCCTTTGTCTGGGCTAAAGCGGACTTATGTTAAATTGATGTGCTCATGTTCCACTGTGCGAGAAACCGCAGTGATATGCACAGCAACCTGACCGCAAACAGTACCCAAAGAAGTCGAAGAATTGAAGATCGCGATCCTGGCGTCATGTTGAAAGCTTGCTGGTTGAAATGCGCTGTGGTCTACCTTTTAATTCACCTTTGATCTTTTCTGTTTCAGTTTTGACAACTATTCAGCAAATGTAATGGTAGACGGGAAGCCAATTAACTTGGGTCTGTGGGATACAGCGGGACAAGAGGACTATGATCGACTTAGACCACTTTCATACCCACAAACTGTAAGTATGCCAATGGATAATATACTGTGGTAATGACACCTGGTTTGCAATTTGTATCCAAATTGACACATAAAGCGAATAATTTTGGCCTTATGACATATCAAATCTGTTCTCTGCCACAAATGTTTTTGGCCTGGTGCTGTGACCATATTGTGGCACAATCTATATTGTCAATCAATTAGTCTAGATGCTATTATATTCGTCCAACTGCTAAAAGGAGAAAAAAATTACCACGTTCGAAATCCCTAGTCTGCCAATGCAAGTACTTTCTGTTTGTCGACCCTGTTTGTCCAGGTCTGTCAATGAACGGAAGTTGCACTGTGCTTGCAAATCACCTGATATGCACAGTCAGCAGAGAGATCTAGTTTCCAAGTGGTTTAGACATGTACTCTGTTTCTCACAGCAGATATTGTTATGTCATCATCTTTTGTTCTCTTTGCAGGATGTCTTCCTAATTTGTTTCTCTCTAATCAGTCCAGCATCGTTCGAAAATGTTCGAGCGAAGGTATGTGGCATTCGTGTTTTTATTCCTGAATTTCCACTTAACATTACTTGCACAGATCATCATTTCTGTGGTTTACACATCCACCATATTGCACTGTGTCCTCTCTTTCAAAGAGGTTTTAAAAGTGTGGTTTTAAAAGTGATATTCTTAAAAATATCCGATTATTTGGCTTTAACCTTTCTGAAACATATTGTAAAGTCTGCGGTGTGTACTCCATAGTAATGATGCTCACTGTTTTCCATGTGGTGTGATGTAACATCTGGTGTAGTCTGCTGATAACAACTTGATTCTACAATTTCATGGAGAAGTCTCCTCAGCATCCAGCAAGCTTTATGTCAATGTGATCGATGTAATGCTTTTGCATGCTTAATCAAATTAACAGCTTTAAAAAAGAAATCCTCAGGACTCTATTCGAGCGTAGCTCTTGCCAGTTCTTTGGACCATGCTGTTCCATGGAAATTCCAAAAATGCTTACACTTGAATAAATATTCATGATTGTCGAGGTTGAAGTTTCAGTTGCAGAGGAGGTTCTTCATGTCCTCATCAGCCACATTGCCAAGTTCTTCACTCAGTGGCCCAAACTTGACTACTGTGTAAAACTTGTTGCTTAACACCTGTCAGCTGAATAGAGTGAATGTGTTATAGTCGTTCATTGTGCTGATGTGGACGGGTGGTGTCTCAGTCTTTTCTGTTTAGATTCTGTATAGACTTCATTCGATATCATTGTCAATGTTATTTTGTATCAATGTGCATAAGAAGACATAGGATCTTTTATCCGGAAGAACCTCTGCTAATCTGCAAATGTATCCAAAAGATATTTGCATGATTTTGCGAATGTGAAATCTCGGTTTAGTTTCACGATGAATTTGATCATTGGGAGGATTAATTTTTCCGCTGATCCAACACATGGAATAGTTTGCCAAAATTTGATCGCGCAACTACTGACGCGGATGAATACAAGGTGAGGCATTCTTTATGAAATTGATAGACTCCTTTCTAAGTCTTCCCCTACTTTTCCCTACCTCTTCTTCGGCAAGGTTTCTACTCTGCACTGCCTGATAAACTCGTCCCATTCTCCCAGCTCTTTTATTCCATGAACTTTATGATGGTATACTTCTATTTATTCTCACTCTCAGGGTCGGAATCCACTACAGCTAGTTATGTTAGTTTCAAGCAAGAAACTGCAACAGTTACTTCTATAGTGGAAACAGGCCCAGAGCATACAATACAATACAATCGTGTTGCCCAACTCGCCAATAAAAACCTGCTCCGTATCATTAAAAAACGTTGATCAGTAAGA
This sequence comes from Lineus longissimus, assembly GCF_910592395.1. Lineage (NCBI taxonomy): Eukaryota > Metazoa > Nemertea > Pilidiophora > Heteronemertea > Lineidae > Lineus > Lineus longissimus. The sequence goes on along the minus strand of NC_088308.1, from coordinate 22,743,445 downwards.
ATTTTTATATTCTTCCGAACTGCTGAAGTGATCAATGCTTCAAATTGCCCAATTCCTGCGCATTGAGATCATGAATCAGTTTGAAACTGATGCCATGTGTATCACAGCAGTTGGGACTGTGTGCTGGCTAGTGCATGTAGTGGCTGGTGTGGTGCAGCCTTCATTCTTAACTTGAGGAAGTCGCACTAACCAGATCAAAACAATTAGATGTGTGCATAGCTTACCGCGCTAGAAAACTAATGTTTTCTTATAGCCATACCAATATAACATTTAACTTTACATTAATCTGTGATACTGGATTTAAACGGGTCAAATATTCTTGCCCCTGTAAGTCTGAAACCGAGCACTAGGTTTTGCTGAGCTGATATAGCATTCATTTTGTAGCCTTTTTCTCAGAGACTCCTTTAGAATTCCATGTGCTGGGATCCGTGGCATTTACCAGGGAACTAGGAAAAGAAATGGAAGAAAATGCATGGTTGACCTACTTTCTGGATGACATAAAAAGCTTGGGGTCAGACACTTCATTGGTCAGATTATTTTTCATGGATGATCTACGCATGAACAACTTCTTACTAACTGTGGGCTCTTTATCATAAGACTTGCCTACAACCCAGTTTTTTTATGCTAAATTTGGCTTCAATTGTAAAGAGATTCCTATTCAAAAAAATTTGCTGTTTTTACATGTATTTTAAGCCGGTTGTGGGGCATTTGAACAACAGGCCTAGCGCTGCTCAACCACCTCATTAAAACACATTGACACAGTATGATATTCTACCTTGCACAAATACCTAGATCATCTATACATGTACATGTAGCAAACTGCAGTAGTTTAGATTTTTGGAGCTGGTTATGTTTTTCATTTTACTCTCCCCAGAGGGAGCTTGGTGAAAACGATGCAAATCACTTGTTATGATTGGATTAATGTTGTCACTGGTCGAAAATGGAGGAATATGTGACCAGCATGACTAATTATATAACACCTCTCAATGGAAATCATAGCTTGCACCAAGATAATTTACCATTAAACTCGCTGCCAATTAACCAAGGGTCCTCTCATGTTTCAGTGGTTTCCAGAAGTTTCCCATCACTGTCCGGCAACCCCAACCATCCTTGTGGGAACAAAGTTAGATCTGCGAGACGATAAAGCCACCGTAGACAAACTTAAAGAGAAGCGTTTAGCTCCAATCAGCTATGTTCAAGGCTTGCAACAGATGAAGGAAGTCGGTGCTGTGAAATATCTCGAATGTTCGGCCCTAACACAGAAAGGCCTCAAGAACGTCTTTGATGAAGCTATTCGAGCAGTGTTACAGCCAGTGAAAAAAGCAAAGAAAAAGAAAACATGTAGAATCCTTTGAACATGCAGAAACCTTCGAACAATTGTTTTTGTACTAGCTCTTGTGTATATAATGAAATTTCTATTCATGTAATTACCTTTAAAAAACTAGATTCAATAACCCTTTGCCCTGTAGAGACTGCAACATGTAGTGCTCAAGGAAGGGACATCTCTAGCAGTCCCGGGAGGCTACATGGTGCATTTGCCGGTTGCAAAGGTGTGGACATCAGCTAATCCATGATCAAGCACCACTGTGAAGTCTTCAGATATCTTCCCTGTGAGTTGTCTGTCACACTACATGCAAGTGGACCAATGCCATAGTGATGTATGAGTGGTCAGTGTTTGACCATCATCTGATGACAGTTTCTCTGTCTTTGTCAACCTCGTTTAAGTGCAGTCTATTAACGCTTCACTCAATGAAAAGGTCCATATGTTTTGCACCATGAACTCTTGTTCATTTCGTGAGCAGTCCTCACTGGCATCGTCGGAATTATGGTGTGCACTCCAAGTCATACATCTGACATACATGAAGGAAGTGATTTTGTTCAACATGTTCAACTGCTGTGTTATTGTCAGAAATACAAGTTTGGATTTCTCATGAAAACCAAAATGACTTCAGGTTGTGTAGTGTTTGAGGGAGGGCCTGGCTAGAATTGATAAAGTCCTTATCAATTGTTGGCCACTGCACAGGAGGCTACATAGTGTATTCAGCAATCATTTTCAGAATTCCACTCCCTTCCTCATTGTGGATAGACCTTATGATATTCCATGATAGACCTTGTTATGTTGTTGGAATAACACTTGTTTGTAGATTTTGTAATGTCCTTGCCAGTGAATTGGCTACCTGTTATTCTTATCGTTGCAATTGGGAATTGCTGCTCTTGCCTCTTGTCCAATATCCTCGTTCCCGAGAACTCTAAAAGCAAGTTAATACTACAGGCAGAGTCATGTACTTCTTAACAAATATGTAAATAATCAACTTTGATCCCAACACCTTCAGTTGTATTAATATTAACCACTGACATCCTAGTTTGTTCTGGTTGATGGCTGTATGGGCTTCTGACTTGAAAGTGAGGGGAAAAAGTGATATTGGGGAGTCATCCTCACGTATTCTTATATTTCAGTTAGTGGGATATTTGTAAGGTGTGATGTTGGCCGGAGTTCTGCATATCCCTTGTTTAATATGCATTGTAAATACGAGTAGTGATAATGTAAACATGTAAGATATAAAATTATGCTGGTGCATTTGTATTCAAGAAGTAATGTGAAAGGCCATATAAATGATTAATTAGTTTGAGAAATATGTGTGAAAAATTAACAAAAAGTTCAGACTTTTAACAGCTACTTCAACATATCATGTTGTAGGTTCTTGGCATATGACGTAACCGCCAGAAATATTGGTCCATCATGGTTTATAAGTGTTTTAAGAAGAGAGTTTATGGTAGCAGCAAATGCAAGTAAAAAGCATTTTGTTTGTGGAAGTAGAACTAAGTGATATTGTCCTTTCCTTTTCATTGCTGGAAACAAAAATACCTCGAACAGAAAACTAACAAATAATGTGATGTAAATTTTAACATCAAGTTTTACTCTTTCTTTTCAAATATACTAGTTATTTATTTGGCCTTACTAGAAATCGCATGTATATCAACCTTTGTTCTTATTACATGTATGGAGTATTGATGACCTAATTATCATACATTATATTAAGATGATCACCTCGTATCCCATTATGATCTTTTTGAATTGGGTCAGAGAGTATACATGTATATATTACAATAATCAGACCAAGTAATATGTGGCTTGATTTGGAGTTAGGTTAGAATGTTTTAAAATGCACACATAGATAACCAAGAAGATAACTAAGAAGATAAGAAGTCTGGCAATCACTGTGCTTGACTGAGAATGACATATTGTGTTAATGATGAAACTGCCCAAAGTAAAAGACATTTCTTATTCAATCAGCGAAACCCCAAGGTCTCCGATTTCAAACGGTTTATGGAGAAGTTTCTTCATTTGTGATTCACGCATCAAGTGGAAATATACAGGCATCGAAACAGCATGAGAATGCAAAGAGGAAATTGCCTTTGATACCTCCCCTAATATTCTACTGATGCATCCATTTTCCTGCAGGTTTTGTCTCCCTCAGTTAGTAAAGGTTTCATAAGACCCAGTTTGATTGTGATAGGCCATGGGGTGCATGGACTCTCTCATGCCTTTCTTTACCACCTGGGCTTGACACAACTTGGTACATCCCTGCATCTAGAATGGAAGTATTCGTACCCACTACCAAAAGAATGTGTAACATTGATAATATGATGTATTTTCCAATAAGTTATATTAATAAAACGATATGTGCAAAATCTTGCATTGTTTGTGCTTATGTAGGTTATCAGCGAACCATTTTTGTGAGGCCATGTGCTCAGGAATTCTTACTGCGAATTCTTCTTTTACTGCAAATGTTTCTATGTCTATGAGAAACAGCTTTGAGAACTTTTGAATTCTGCATTGCAATGGGAAGAAATTAAAAACCAAGATTGCAATCTGGTGTGCATGCGCACTCCACATGCGTACATACCATGTTCAGTCATAGCTCCCAATATCCGTTTGCGACATTCATTGATTCAAAGTTCTCAAAAGAGGATTACAGGTTCAGGATTTCATAGTGCACGACATGGCCATGGGTGGAGCTCTTTAATATATTCCTCAGATTTGACACAAGGCCAAAATGCTCGGGTGCTATTTAAGTGTCCCTTCTATCGGGTATTTTTCTACTGGTATCATCGACCAGTACTTATTCTTAGGTTTAATTTTCCTTTTCCTGAAATGGTTGCACAGCAATGACCATTTTGTATGACTGGCGTGTTACCATTCTTCCTCTGATTGTGTTATCACCTAACATGACCTGAGTATTTGAGGTATATCTGGGGCGTGATCAATCAAATCGAAATTGACCCATTCACGGAAATCACTATACATTTCATTATGTTGAACAGAATACTGCAAGGGCCATTGGTAATGTAATCATGGATAATTTCTGTCATGGTTTCGGATGTCAAAAGCTGGACTGTAATAAACTCAAAGCATTGATGTTGGAACTGGGAGGGTAAAAAGTTGATGCCTGGGTCTCCATGATTGATGTGATAAAAAAATGCTGAATATCTTGGCCTCACCGTCCTGATCCAAGCAGTAATAATGAAGTATGCATGTTTTTCATTTTGCCTCATATTCAGTGTCGCTTCATCTTTTTCAGTGGTATCCAGAGGTCAGCCATCATTGCCCAAACACGCCCATCATACTTGTTGGAACAAAACTAGATCTCCGAGAAGATAAGGAAACCTTAGAAAAACTAAAAGAAAAGCGATTGGCACCGATCGGTTACCCGCAAGGCTTATCCATGCAGAAAGAAATCAGTGCCACCAAATACCTTGAGTGTTCTGCCCTGACGCAGAAGGGCCTCAAGAACGTATTTGATGAGGCGATACGAGCAGTCCTTATTCCTGTGCGACCCATGAAGAAGAAGAAGAACTGTAGGATCCTTTGAGAAGTCATCAGGTCTTCTAGGCAAAAGATAATAGATTTATAATATTTGCTCGTGTAAACTTAAACATTGTAGCCAGAATTTTTGGATAAAACCCGTTCTGAAACCCTATTGCTTGCCTTCAATATCTTGTTGGATGTGTTAATTTATGGTCAGTGGGTCATTTTAAAGATGAAGTTGTATTCGTTGCATTCTGTTGGCACAAAGGACTTGTCTAGTTACATTGTTCATGTGTAGATGGTGCTTCATGCATTATGATTATGATTATGACATTGTTCATGAGCAATTGAAAGATTGTGTTCATTTTCTGATGCATCCTGACCTGCCTCTACACAAGGACTCTGTAACTTGACCTAAGTGATGGCAGGCAATGTATGCTGATTCTCTTTCGAATTCTATCTTTGCTCAAAAGAATCGAATGCAAATTTGGCAATGTCTATTTTCAACATGATGAGGGTCACTTCAAGAAAACTAGTAAGAGATTTTTTAAGCTTGACTTAGTTGATAGTTTTCCACTTTTTCGATCGTCATTTTGAGATCATCAGGTTGAAAAAGTTGTGGTGTGCACAAACATATAAATGTAACACTTAAGGGTGAATAATTGTTTACCCAATTGATCTTCACTATGCCCATACATGGCACATCTGTTCTAAGCAAACAAACAATCCTCCATCCTAATTATCCATGCTGCCGAGAGAAAATTGGGTTTCTTACGAAGTCTTAATATTCTTCAGTTAATTCAAAGGCACATGGGATGTATTTTCAAACATCTCTATAAAACCTGTTTAGTGTAAGAGTAAAGGCCAATGTATTTTGCCACAGATCCTAATTCCTGGGACTTCTACAAGTAATGAAGCACTGAAAAATAGTCTTTGTTCACATAACTATTTAAACTGTATATGTATGCCATTGTACAGCACTTTATTTAGTCACTCTGGCACCAGTGGTTTTGTCAGTTATGGTGATGTGAAGGTTTGACTTCTGTAAATGAATAGTGGTGCAAAGTACTTGTACATCAATACTTGTAAATTTATGGTTAAAAACTAGTACGGTATTCATGCACGTTAAGTATTTAATGATCATATTGATATTGGTCTTTATTTCATGTATAATCTTGTCTCTACTTGATGATTTTCCTTTTGGACTTTACTTTTAGCTTTACCGCTACTGACATTTCAATAAGTAAAGAATATCTGATACGTATGCTGAGACTTTTCATGGCAGTTGATAGAATGAAACACATAGCAACACTTCTTACCTGCTTGCAAGTGACTTGGCCTCCAGTTCACTGCTCATTTCACTTTTCAGCACCATGATAGTCAGTTCAGCACTGGCCATTTTTGGATACTTTTGGCCCTTTAAAACATGTTATACATCGAGCAATGAAAGGCCGATCTCCATATAAGCATTTATCACAGAGAATGGCAATTTGACACTTGACTTCTACAGATAGTGGACTTGAGGAAATAGCTCATCTGTATCATTGATGGTTTAAACGCATTCATGCATCTTGGACTGCGCATAAATCACTGTGATAATAGCCTATGTGGAAACAGACCTTTATTCTGTCAGTTAGTGTTGTAATTTTATGTCATCTGCTCTTGTCACTTGTGTTAACTTACAGAAAAACTCAAAATATTTTGCTAGGAGACGATGAAAGCATAACTCTGATATAGAATCCAGTCGGACTGGTAAATAAAACCATTTGATTTTGCTTTGGGGAAACAATTTCAGCAGCATGCTACAATGAATGTGAGGCCTGCTATATTTTGATATGTCCTAATTGACCATGGGAAATATTTTGTGATGGAACCGTAGTATTTTCTGGTGTTAGTGATCAACTGATCGAAAGAACCATACTGAATTTTCAGCTAGGACTTCTTTGTGTACATGTATGTATTTGGTGTAAAAGTGACAAGTCAGATATGGCTGAAGGTTTGCTCTGCAGAACTAGAAAATGGTACTTTTTACCTTTTCGTTAGCCCTGCGGATGGAATAGTTTTTAAAAAGGTGACAATGTTTCGTTGACTAACATATTATTATATAGTATATTCATTAAGATTATATCACTGATATTCAAGCAAGAGAGCGTCACATTAGATGGAGCTTGGTTTGTAATTGGGTAATTCTGGGTAACGGAGGAGAGGGGGTCGATGAATTAATTTTGTACAGGGAATGTTTAAGGCTGTATTTATAGTCCTCTCAATGGATTTCTTTAGCGCTGAATGATTTCGACCTTTGAATTGTGAGGATTTCAGGTATAAATAGGGCAACTTAACTTGATGGGAACATTTAAGAGGGGTTTTGAAAATGTGCTCCTAGAATGAATCAACTGTCTCTGAGTATAATATGTAGTGTCGCCTTCATTACTTGCACTCAGTATAGTGTATCTATGATGTAAATACAGTTTAATCTATAATCACTGGAGAGGCTCAAGCAGGATACTTGGTCTTAAGGGAGGTGGCAGTGTGTGTTTTTGGAAATTTCTCTAACTTCTGTAATAAAGACCTGGACTAGCAAAATTAGTCAATAATTGTTCTTCAATTATTTGCATGAAGACTCTCAGAGCTTTTACTCTATGTTAAACTTCTGTGATGTCATCATGAATGCTCTGACCCTGTTGAAGTCAAAGGTGATACTGCATCTGCCTCTTTTGTGGTGACGCAAGGCATTTCACTTCAATCCTCTTAAAATTAACTGCCAGAATTGTGTTACAATTTGCCAAGTATTGTGATGGATGAGCCTGTATATATTATAATGTACGTCAAATTCAAAGGTGATACCTTGTAAATGCTTCTACAATGGCCAGTTTAAGGTTTCTTCAGAGTGTACTGATTTGGGAATATTTTGTGGACAATTTGGAGGTACCGTTATTCAGTTGATAGACAATATTCTCTGTTGCAGTGTTATTTTTGAGAAAATACAAAGTAACATTGGATAGGAAAATTTAAATTATAAGAGAAGTTTTTCAAATGAGACCACTTTATGATAGCGGTACTCCATGGATCCTTCAAAGATGACGTGAGAAATAGCTTGTCCAGTTGTTCCTGCATGAACACAATGACGGATTTGTTCATTGCCATATTATGCCTGTCCCTTCAAACACAAGATTGGAAACTTAGATTGCTTACTGTATATAGTACGGACCAAGGTGAATTAATTTGTGCTAAAAGGATGGACCATGTGGTCAAGATGAGCTATGGCATCAAGCAGAAAGTCTCTTTCAATTCTTGTGTTAGTGTATGCCGGCAATATTTGCATAGTATGTATTATGCTCTCTCTAATTGTACAATGGAATGGGGATATGCGAATGTCGTGAAACTCCCCGCATTATGATGCGTTGCATTGGGCCAGATCCTTTCCATAATGAGCGCTAAATCAAATTAAGTTTCTTGCATGAAGTCGAGAGTCCACTCCATTTTGAATTTGTTGTTTAAAATTCTGTTAATTACAGTACTTTGCTGTTAAGGTTGTCTTACTGTCTTCATCCAATTCAGGTGTTGTTCTGCCACTATGAAAATTTGTATTGGAAATAATGAGTCCTTAGTTTTTGAGCAGATATTTTTAAGAACTGACTGTGGACTTTCTTCGCTGCTCATTGTGAGAACCCTGGTTCAAGGAAGTCTCTGACCTTTAGGGTCTGCAGATGAATGATGCTGTCACACAGTAAAAAGATGCCATTACAGTGTATGTCATTGACCCACGTGGCACGCTTTGTCATGGTGCCATTACGGTGTATGTCATTGACCCACGTGGCACGCTTTGTCATGGTGCCATTACGGTGTATGTCATTGACCCACGTGGCACGCTTTGTCATGGTGCCATTACGGTGTATGTCATTGACCCACGTGGCACGCTTTGTCATGGTGCCATTACGGTGTATGCCATTGACCCACGTGGCACGCTTTGTCATGGTGCCATTACGGTGTATGCCATTGACCCACGTGGCACGCTTTGTCATGGTGCCATTACGGTGTATGCCATTGACCCACGTGGCACGCTTTGTCATGGTGCCATTACGGTGTATGCCATTGACCCACGTGGCACGCTTTGTCATGGTGCCATTACGGTGTATGCCATTGACCCACGTGGCACGCTTTGTCATGGTGCCATTACGGTGTATGCCATTGACCCACGTGGCACGCTTTGTCATGGTGCCATTACGGTGTATGCCATTGACCCACGTGGCACGCTTTGTCATGGTGCCATTACGGTGTATGCCATTGACCCACGTGGCACGCTTTGTCATGGTGCCATTACGGTGTATGCCATTGACCCACGTGGCACGCTTTGTCATGGTGCCATTACGGTGTATGCCATTGACCCACGTGGCACGCTTTGTCATGGTGCCATTACGGTGTATGCCATTGACCCACGTGGCACGCTTTGTCATGGTGCCATTACGGTGTATGCCATTGACCCACGTGGCACGCTTTGTCATGGTGCCATTACGGTGTATGCCATTGACCCACGTGGCACGCTTTGTCATGGTGCCATTACGGTGTATGCCATTGACCCACTTGGCATGCTTCACTGTCATTGCTGCAACAATGCTTCAGATTTCAATCTTTCATCATAAACTCCTTTAAAACCCAAAACAGTGGTATCAGTTGTATCTGTTATGATTGTGTCAAGTGACATATACATGTATTTTACAACAATTATAGTGTTTGTTTTCCTTCATATCAAAACTTATGCTGTTGTCATCAGTGAACCTAGTACCTTTTAAAGACTGCAAATATGGCCCGAGTGCATTGACTTCATCCATGCATATGTCATCAGTGAAGATCGGTTGGTCTTTGTCATTACTGTAGCTTATAAGCCGAGTTGTGAGCTTTTTTCATCACCAGCTTGTTGACTCGTACATTGCTTTTGGGAGACCTCTTACACGACAACATGGTTCTTTCTATTTGTGAGTCATGAGTTCTCTGTAATGCAAACCTACTTGTAAGAAGAATGGCGTCCCCACTAACCCCCTTTTCGAAAACACCAATATAAACCAGATTGAACCAATTCTGGAAGAGTTAAAAGTTATTCCTTGAGCATGCCTGTCTCGAATTCTAAAAAATTTCTGCTATAATAACATTTGTTATTAGTCATCAGGGATCTGAAGTTGTGTAGATAATATATACAAAAAAACTTAACTTTTCTTTTGCTGTCATTTGCTGTTCAGGATTTTGTTTGCACTGGGTTGAAATGATCTTAAAGTCTATGTGGGGTATTGTTAAGTTGGAGATTTTTCGGTAATGGGGTAGCGGGTTTTGATAAATCCCGGTATAGACGGCGCAGCGAGACATGTACCTTTTCAAGGCCTGAGCGGACAGCGTAAAAACAACACCAATGGCTGATGATGCAAATGACATCACACAACGTCACAACTAATGGAGCCAGTAAATGATGTCAAAATACGAACTGGATCTTTTGCAAGACGTGATTGGTTTTCCTGTTGTCGTTCCACCTTGTTTGTTTTTTGCTAGTACTAGTAGCAAAACTCCTGAAAAGTTACATGAGTGATTGCACTCATAGGGGATTTGATTAGCCACTACTTCTTGTTTTAAACGGGGGTAATGTCTACACAGTATTGCAGGTGTCATTTGTAGCTCATTATTGCATGAACATGGTCCATATATTTTTGCAATAAATAATGATTCTGTATAAACTTTAATAAATATCTTGTTGGCATTTTATTTAGATATTCCATGAAAGGCTGTGGACTACGGATGATTTTTAGCTCAACTGTCAAAGTCAGCAGAGCTAGTCCAACTACCTACCCCATGTAAAGTAATTGTTTCCTTAAATTTCTTCCCCCACTTGCAAAAGAAACTGGGCCTCCAAAAATTTACCCTTTTATACAGCTTCTTGTTCCAATTGAATGTAGGTGTAAGTTGATTTGAAATACTTGTGTTGTTCAATCTAAAGGTTTGAAGATCAGTGACTGCACCGAGATTTAATCGGAGGGTACAGGGAATGCCTCCTATTGAACAACTGACAAGATCAATAGAGCCATTAGGTACCCCGAACAAGCGTCCACCCTCGTTGATCCCATCAGAGAATCATATTTACTGTCGTTTGTGTGGGAAGTTGGTATGTGGCTGTGCTGAACCTGATTGACAACTAAAGCAAGTCATTATCTATCAAATGCCCTTAGTTTGATGCTGATTACTTTCCAAAGGCATGAAAACCAATCGGTATGAAATTGGCTTAGGCGACAGTGGCGCTGTCTCGCGGCAAAACTGAGAACTGAAATCTTCGTCCAAAACTCTCAGTTCTAATTCCTACCGCTAGGTTGCATTACTGTTGCCTACGAAATATCGTAATTTGAGCAAGTGGCGCTGTTTCGCGGCAGAAAATGAAACTGAAAACTTGGTCCAAAACTCTCAGTTCCAGTTCCTACCGCTAGGTTGCTTTACTGTTGCCTATGAAATTGAGCATGTTTTTAGGCCTTTTGCATGAATAGATTTTTGGTATTGCCAATTACATAAGACACAGGGCGGGGCCCTTTAGCTGTATTTGCATGCAAATAACCTCGCAGATCTATCATTTTTATTATTTCTTCATGTCTTGGACAAGATTTTAAAACTTTTGATGACGGTCACAGACGGTTGGACTGGAACGCAGACCTGCCTCCAAGTAATTGCGGTAAGACTTTTTGACAGTGGAACCTACCTCAACAAACACCTCTCTATCAAGAACACTAGTTTTAGTCCCGAAGTTGTAGTTGCTATTAAATTTGACATTGACTTCTCTAATCGGGACACCTCTAGGACCGCACTTGTCAGTCCCAAGAGTGTCCTTGATTGCAGCGCGGGGAGAGATGAAGTCGATCGATTGTGCCCATACTGAACTTCCAGTGGTATTGCCTCCGTTACCTCTGCCCCTATTAGGCGCGCTTAGCAATGACAATACATTGAGGGTCAAGATGATTGTGTCTGGAGTGTACTCGAGAATGGCTCCTTCCAATCTGAATTTGTTCAAGTGACATACAACAGTCATACTAATGACGGGACTAGTGATGATTTAGCCCAAAAATAATTCTGAAGACAATAAGGTGAAATAAAGTTGTAAATGAAAAGCAAATGTTTAAGTTCCAAAATAGTTGAAATTGTGGTAAAATGAAGCTAAAAACACTACAACAAGGCAACACAAGACAATTTCGAGGAGTGACATTTAAAACTGTTACACCGGTTGAAGGGGAGATCGAGTTTACAACTAAACGACAAGTGCATTGAATCCTAGCGGTAAAATTAAGAACTAAGGTGTAAAATAGTTTGATAAATTTTGGTGAAAAATCGCGATTTTGTCCATTATTCGAAGGAACTGATAGACGCCGATGAATAAGGAGTATCAATGGAACTAGGCTATCTAACTCCTCACTCAGTTTATCTATTCTAGGCCTAGGCCTACTCGCCATCACTGACTACTGACTTGGCACCTCTCACACTCACTCACAGTCACAGTCTCTCTTTCAGAGCCTGCCAACTCTAGATTTGGGATGAAATGCCGTCAGTCATCTAATCACAATGAAGTATTACCACAAGTTAGCTTTTGTTGTGATTGTCTTCTTCATTCTGTTGGTATCCTTCATCATCCTGGAACCCGAGATTCATGACCATGGGCTGAACCATGAACTTCGAGACAGCCAGGACTACTTCGAATCGGAGACAAACCATGATGATTCTGACAAAAAAGAGGACACTGGGGTGTCGAAGAAAACATTACAAACTATTGTCAGTATGTTTGTGGAGAAATATAGGCTGAATTACAGTTATAAACTACCCGAGTCTCCATGGGTGACAGCTGCTAAGTGGGTAAAGCCACGTCAGATTCATCCAGATAATGCCCCAGAGTTAGGTAGGTTATTTTGATCACACCACCTGAGTTGGAGGATGATGATAATGTCCCCATCACAAATCCTGCAACTTTGTAACGGTTGGTACTTCTTATAACCAGTGGCAAGAGTGTGCCCTCCATTAAAATGCCAGACTGTGTGAGTGGAAGTTCAAGGGAAACACTCAATTGGATTGGCCATAAGTTTGTTTTGTATAGGCCTTCACCTGAATTTGATACTTGATAAACAGCACAGATTATTGCATGTTGTCTTTTGTGTCTTTTCAGGTGCCATTCTAAGAGATTTGTCAACTAGGAAAATTACTGGTGCTAATGTGGGATATCGCGGTACTCAACTTAAGCTGTCTCTTACTTTAGAGGGAGGTCAGAGGGCAGCATTCAAGCCTAAGTGGTAGGTAGTGGATTGTCAAGGCTGCAGTTTTTAGCTGATTCTCTGTATTGGATTCCCAGATGTGAGCCAATTTGGAAGAAGACTTAGGACCAACAGTTGTTGCAGTTGACTGCCACTGCTGTTGTAGGCTACTTTAAAAGAGTAAAGATACCTGAACTCTGCCTGGGGTCTTCAGAAGTCCAATTCCATTATCTGTTCCTAATAGTGTTCATGCAAAGGAGCTGAAACACTGATGGATCCAATCAAACTTGCCAAAAACTGAGTGCAAACCAATATTTTTTGTTTTCCTCCATGTATGCCTATTCCCCATGACGTTGTTCTTCTTCAGGTATGCTAGAGATTTTGTGATATTAGGAAATCCTTATGCTGGTGCAGATAGGCACAATGGAGAAATAGCGGCATTTCATCTTAACAGGTCAGTACCCTGACTAAAAAAACATTCTGAAAAATCCTTAAACTATGATTCAAAAAGGCCATTTGTACAAATATGAAATGTTAACTGTTTCTCTGAAGTCTTGTCTACATTGACCTGGCAAGATGCCTTTATCTGCCTTATTGAGACAAGCCCTGATTTCTGTTCTTCTTTGGTACCGCTGTTCAGAGTACGGGCCTGATGTGAAGTCATTCTTTTTTCAGAATATTAGGATTCAATAGGGCACCTCTGGTTGTAGGGAGGAGAATCAATCTGAGAGAGGAAGTTATGCCCATTGCTGAAGAGAAACTGCTGCAAACATTTTTCAAAAAGGGTGAGTGATACCTTATATGCTGAAAGAGAAATTGTAATACAGTCTGAACTTGAGGAATGGGATTTAAATTCTTATAATATCTTTTACTACTCACATTTTCAGACAACAATACCTGTTTTTTTGGAAAATGTTACTACTGCAAAGGTCCTGAAGATGGCGTCTGCGCAGATGGCAGTGTCTTGGAGGGTACAATGGTACTGTGGCTACCATCTGAGTGGAAACTTAAAAATCACCCACACCCTTGGAGGAGGACTTATAAGGAGGGGAAACATGCCAAGTGAGTATTTTATACATGTACCGAAATGTGCAGGTCAGGAATATTATCAGACCCCGGTACAAGTATGAGTGCTTCATGCTTATCCTCCTCTGTGGCACAGTAAAAGACAATTTGTCAGCTGCTCGGTGATGCGCGGTTGAATCATTACAGTGAAACCCACAGATTCAGCCGTTAGGACAAACTTTTAATATAAACACAGTTTATAGAGTTGCATCTATCTCACCGTTATCAACCCGATCTTTTCCCTGTTTTCCTAGGTGGGAAACTGACAATTCATTCTGTCAGTTGGTCAAAAAGTCTCCCCCATATAATACTGGACCTCAACTCTTAGATCTGTTAGATGGAGCTGCGTTCGACTACCTCATCGGTAATGCTGACCGACATCACTACGAGACATTCACTCAGACTGATAGTATGGTGCTGCTACTTGATAGTGCAAAAAGGTAACACCATAATGACATCATTGGAGGTACCCAGTAATCGCTCAAATCTGATCAAGAGGAGAGATTTTTCATGAGATAACTGAATTACACAACCGTCAAATCTATTGATAGTATTTCACAAGCCGTTGGTAATGCCGACTGACATATTAATTTTTATGTTTTAAAAATCACCACCGTCAATACACCTCCTGCATTTTCAATGCCACATCCAGACTCAGCTGGTTCTAACCTTTTGTTTATTCCCCAGAGTCGAGCAGATAACACTAACAGCATCACGGCTGCCCACGCAAGCCGCGCGCCAGGTTACGTTCCATTTGCATTTTGATACTTAAATGAATTGCAAATGTTACATTCATCCCTCTTACTACATTGTATTCTCTCCACGTATTTAACGCTTTATCAATTGTATTCTCTTGCATTTTTCAGTTTTGGCAATCCATTCCACGACGAATTATCTATCCTTGCTCCGTTATATCAATGCTGTATGTAAGTATCACACAGGTTCCTTGGAATCTTGATATCGTTAGAGAAACCACTTGCCTATGGTTCATGATAATCCATTCGGGATAACAGTCATTGGCTTGCTCTTGGTAGCATTACCAACTCCAAATGCTGACCAGCATGAAGAAATGGCTATATGGCCATCAAAGTTCATATGAAAACACTGGTACCATTGTCGTACATGTATGTGAAAAAGTTTGAGCTAGCCTGCATGTATACTAGGTATCAGGTTTCACAAAGGTCTGGGGAGGTCCTGTGAAGTAAAATACTAATCACAACTTTATCTTCCTTGCTTTCAGGTTGCGCGAGTCTACTTATGAAAAACTAGTCCTTTTACAAAACGGTGTCCTTAGCCAGGTGCTGCGAACTGTTCTTGCCACTGATCCGATATCGCCGATTCTCACTGATTTATATTACAAAGCAATGGATCGTAGGATGAAGAAAATCATACAGCTCATTCATAAATGCATCGAAGACAAATCGAAGGAGAGAGTCTTGTTAGTTGATAAACATTCCTGATTGATTTGGTATGTTTTACCATTGAATGATACCATATTATTGTTCTTTGGCAGCTACATTGTAGTTGCTACTGTTACAGGTCATGTAAACTTAGGAACGGATGTTTCTTGCTCGTAGTTAATGTTTTACATGCACGCGAGTGCTCATTAGCAGAGATAACCTCTTATCTTGAATCTCGAAAGAAGTCTGTTATGTCACTATGATGACTATAGCCTATCGGTAGATGGTTTCTTAGTGTTTGTGCTTTGTTACAGGATGATATGTAGAGATAACAGATCTGGGGGTCGGTGTTTGGGGTTGCTATCTACATGTATTAAAAAGATTTCTACAAGACAAAAATTGTGTTTCCTTTGTTGTTAAAATTTTAGACTTGTTGCCTTTAAAATTTGTGAACTGTTCAATAATTTCCATATCTTTTTGTCATAAACTGTACTTCTGTTAAAGAAAACAAACTTGTTCGAATTCTGATGAGCATCTCCTGAGACTATTGACAGCAGCCAGGTGGTCCAGAGATTTTTGGTATTGACATATAAAAAATGCGTTAAATAGTACATTGGTACTGTACTGGTCACACTTGTGTGTGAGGAATGCTTTCAGCATCACTGCATGCAAATCAAACCACATGCAGTTCATAAACTGTGCAAAAGGCAACAGGAGACCCCCAATTGGACCACCTAGCTCGTGCCAACAGTTCCCATGAAATATCGTAGTTTTGATAATATGTTTTTCTAATGCTTGTGAAAGTTTATTTGATATTAGCCTGTTGTTTTCTGTATTGTTGTCGAATTTGTTGCCGAGCTGCCCAAGAATTTTCATCTGCCAGTCTCTATATTTTCTTTTATGAAACACATGGGATTCAATCAAAATTAGACCAAGGAAACAAGATTCTTCTTACGATTTCCCGTCAATGCTTACTTTATATCTAGATTTAACAGTCCATGATATTGCTTCTAAGATATTCTGATAAATTTACCTTTTTGAGCTTGGCCTTTGTTTAGATCATCAGTCCAACTCAAGCAGAGAGAAAATTGACAATAGTTAAAAAGAGATTCAATGTGTTGTATCATATCACTATACACGTAATGTTACTCATTTAAATTCTTTCAGGAGATTTGAATATTCATATTATTATCCTGTGTAGATATAGGATGCTGTGATATTGTAATTGGTGCTTGGGAATAAAATCTATGATGTCTGTCTGTTGATCCATGAAATACGTCTTCATCTTTGTTCTTGATTCTACTTAGTAGATCATGCCATATGCTGTCTGGTGTTGGAAATATAGGCCAATGCTATTTGTCTCTTCGTGGAACCCCCCAAAGATGAAGCAGGACTCTCTTCTGGCGTCAACCGCAGTTTCTTAGTAATTGCAAAATAGTTGACCCCCTCCTCCAAGACGAACTGTGTTCTTTTCTTTGGCTTCCATATAACTTTGTCATGCTCCCTAAACCACCTCCCAGATCGGTCTTAGTATGAGGAGCACAACTTTGTAAAGTCAACAAGCCAAATATCCTGATTCGAAATCACTCCAGAAGGTGGCGTGGTATGTGATGCCATGTGCTTTTGTTTAGTTTGATGACGTCAAATTGATAAGATTATCATCCAATCAAATCTCGCACTGACGATTTGTCCATGAACCCGGAAGTCCGAAATGTATAGTCACATGACAGAAATTCTCGTGACCGATATTCCTAATATTGCTCGAGAACACTTTGATTAAACATTGATTTGACGAGTTGTGTGGTGATAAGACCTTCCGCAATGAAGCTCCTTGTTCTTTCGTTGTTAGTGGCTGCGGGTAAGTCTAAATACGTATGGAACTTAAACCCCAAATTGCTGCAAACCTATTTTCCTGAAAAATCTATTTTGTTATTTATGCAACGAAGGGTTTACTGTCGTTTCGCTACATTGCCAGTTCGCTACAAGTCGTTTCGCTACATGGTAGGTCGTTTCGCTACATGGGTGGAGTCGTTTCGCTACATGATGGGTACGGTCGTTTCGCTACATGGAGGACGTTTCGCTACATGGGTGGAGTCGTTTCGCTACATGGATGTAGGTCGTTTCGCTACATCGTAGGTCGTTTCGCTACATGGATGTAGTCATTTTTTTTTTTTTCAAAAAAGTAAAAGAGACAAATGTGCATGGCCTACAGATATTTCTAAGCAAGTAATAAAAATAAAGAAATAAATCGTGCAATTCTGACCCTATAGCAGTGAACAATATACATTGTACCAACTTTTTTAGGATTTTAACAAAAAATGGGGCCGGGCGTTTTTCGTAGGGGCGGGCGGGGACGATCACCAACTCTTTTTTTATGTGGCCTAACCCAGGCCAGGACGACAAGAACCCCTTGCGCGCCATCAAACCGTATAAGTTTTTTTACCGGCAGTCACCACCGGGAATTATAGTAGGGTAAAATAGAGTAAAAATAATGACTACATCCATGTAGCGAAACGACCTACATCCATGTAGCGAAACGACTCCACCCATGTAGCGAAACGTCCTCCATGTAGCGAAACGACCGTACCCATCATGTAGCGAAACGACTCCACCATGTAGCGAAACGACCTACCATGTAGCGAAACGACCGCCACATGTAGCGAAACGACTTGTAGCGAACTGGCAATGTAGCGAAACAGCCTGATACCCAACGAAGTACGGGGTGTCCCAAAACAAGTAGTCTGCAGCACAGGCTACTGAATTTAATGTCAGTAAGGGGTCAAAACATTCGAAAGTGTTTAGGCTGTTGAGGGAGCAGGAAGCCCAACGAGATCTGGAATGTTTTGGCTAGAAAAGTGACATTATTACTGTTCTCTGTTAGGCCCTATACTCTTGACCGACTCTTGCATTTTGCATGCGATGCGCTTGATGTTGATGATCAGCAACTTCTTGAACAGATAGAATAGCAGGCCTAAACGGCAGGTGACAGTCCAGGTTTCAGCAAAACCGTTTGTTTATTACAGTCAGAACTCAAGATATACACGATAATTAATTTTTGAGCAATTGATAAATTTATATTGGAGTTTTGACTTGATTCTAGCCGTACCATGACTTTTTCTTCAGCTGCCGCGTCTCCCTTACTTGGCAGTGAACGTTGTACGTGGGGCCCGTCATATTGGTGCAGTCACATTAAAGCAGCCAAAGAATGTAATGCCGTCCAGCACTGCATCAGCACAGTTTGGAAGAACCAGAAGCTTCCAGCTGTCACGGTAAGATATTTATTCTTATTGCATCCAATCCAAACTGTCTGGCTACTTGTACATTTAGTTTACCTCAGAAGTTTATGTACTGCAGCAACATTTCCAACAAACCCGAATTAAAGCAATAGCAGGCCATGACAGAGGCGCAAGTAACAAATGACTAATAGTGATATTGCAGTCTGCTCATTTTATAGACTTAGTTGATGTATACTTTACTTATGTCATCTGAGTTGACATCATGGCTATGTATTTGCTTTTCAGGATGATTTGGAATTCAATGATATAATGTATAAGAAAGTCATATGAAATATGGTTTGCTTTGTAGGTTTGATTAAGCAGTTGTATTGTAAATGTAATGAAGTAGGCTAGTCTTGTGAAATTTTATTTCTAAAAAATCTAAGATTAAGAACTTGTTCCTTTCATCCACATGACTGTCATGACTGATTTGCATGGTATCTATCCTATCCTAGGATGAGAATTGTGATGTCTGCAAGTTTGTCTTTCAAGAAATCGACACTGCCCTGGAAAACAACGCTACTGAGGTATGAATGATGGTGATCAAAGTATTCAATTCAGCCCTCCATCATGTCCTGTCCCTGCTATTATTTTCAGGATATCCACTACAAGAATAGAACATCAATCATCATCCCTGTCACACAGAGTTTTCCATGAACCACTCTTCACAGTGATTTCTTATAAAAAACAATAACTGATTTAAAAAAATTATAACTGATATTGCGAGAGTTATCATTTCTATGATAATCTGATACAACTCTTAGAGATTTACCACAGCTTGAAGGCCCAATAGTAAAAAAAGGTGTCTGTATGGATATTGTCGGGAAATATATAAGCTTAGACCTTGGTATGTTACGGTACGGTATGACTTTAAAAAGACCACTATTCAATGTTACATACACATGACAATAATAGGCCTGCAGGATTGATAGGGTCATAGATCGGGCAGGTCAGATTAAAGGATTAGCTGTCTGTCTTATATATGAAAAACTAGTTGGTCGATTGGGTGGCGTTGAATTTTCATGGTGTGATGTGCATCAGTTCATCCATGCAACCAGAATTAGTTGCTTCAACAATATTTTATGATTGAAGTTGTTTTTTGCTCCTGTTTCCTCGACACCGTGTCCTAAAGTTTTTTGAATGATCTCCACCATGCCTTCCTCGATAATTTCAATTACTTATTCTACAACAGTTGTCATAGCAGGATATAAAGTGTGTCATCTAGTATTTATCATGTGATACTAAGTGTATGACTGGGAACAGCATGTGATCCCACACAATCGACATTTCAACCTTTGTCGGCCAACATAGTACAAATATAGGCTTTGATTGTGTTCTAATGGAGGCCCACTTAGATGGAATTGGCCATTCAAAGTAGTGCTGTAAGCGAACATAAATTACCCAAGTATTTAGTGGAGCAATTCAAAGTAGTGCTGTTAAAGCGAACATGTGTGTACAAATTACCCAAGTATTTAGTGGAGCGATTCAAAGTAATGCTGTAATCGAACATGTGTGTACAAATTACCCAAGTATTTAGTGGAGCGATTCAAAGTAATGCTGTAATCGAACATTACTGAAGTATTTAGTGGAGCAAATTACATATCAATTATGAACCATTACAAGTACAGAAAAGAAAAAAAAAACTCAACCAACCTGAAAAAAGGGAGGGGGTTTAAAAAGGTGCCTCTTAAAAGTACTTTAATTGCCCAACGTGGAAAAATACAAAACGATTCAGAATGGGTTGTAACTTGTAGCTGATTTTTTTTAATGATATCGTGAAAAGTGGTTCATGGAACAGTCTGATAACCCGTCCTTCCTTATCCAAACCAATATTCATCCATTTTCCCAACATCCGCCAATATTTCAGGATGGAAAGAGTGGAGAGCTTTGTCAGTTCTGTGAGGATACTATGAAAGAAGTGCTGAACAAGGTTAAAGGGGGAGAGGTAATGAAGTCTGGCTCAGCCAAATATCTTGCTCAGTTTGTGCATGTACTGCTATTCGTCAGATAACATTCATGTACACTTGTAACAATTGAAAACACTTGACCTTACTTCAAGTTGTTTTCAAAGTCTTGGAGGATGCCAAGCACATGAACGATATGGTTTGATTTTGTATTGCAAAGTTTGAAATTTGAAAGTCTGGGTCAAAATGATAGTTGGAAATCTCCAAGATGTTTTTGACCAGTAGAAAAATTTATGAAAAGTTCCAGACTGTTAAAATGACTAGAACTTGTATTAAGTTGACTTGTGTTATCACATGCTGTAGCACTAGTTAGTAGAAAACATGTACATGTTTCAACGTTATTCTCTTTCTTCTTGCAGAAGGAGATTCTGGCTTATTTGGAACAGGCTTGTAGTATCATTCCCGATTCTGGCTTGGCAGCCCAGGTAATTTAATCTTTGCCTGAATTGCTTTTGAGAAAATCGGCTTTATATTGCAATATAGAGTACACTCATTCATTAACAATGCAATGCAGTAATGACAAGAGTTGCGGTTTATAATACATACGACACAAAATCACCAATGCCGGCAACAGATATGCATCTAGAAATAAGCTTACAACATACTAGATTTGAAGTGACTGTCTATTCTTCTGGAGATTGACAAGCCTTGTAAGAATGATGGTACCAACATTCGTACTGAAAGGATATAATTCCTGTATTTCAAGTACAAGTATGTAGATTTTCCTTACAGTGCAAGAGCATGGTTGATGAGTTCTTCCCACAGATCATGCAGATGGTTATTGCCGAGCTTGACCCGAAGACAATTTGCACTGCTGTGGGATTCTGTACCCAAGGGTTCAAACCCAAGCCTGAAGCCAAGGTTCAGGGCCAAAAGCCTTTGGACAACATCCTTGGTCATGTCCAGTTGATTAAGACACAATCAAAGGTATGTATCAGCAGAAAGGAATAAGACGAGCTTTAGCTTGTGATGGATTTCTGGTATCAGTAGACAGTATATTGTTCATTGTACAATGTTTAATTAGCATCAGGATTGCGTTGTTTTATTACCATCCGACAACCTGCAATGTCTGCGTCGGATTGGATATTACATCCAAAAGAGCAAGGTAAAAACAAGTATGCACAGTAAAATAATGTTACTTTCAAACCATTACAAGCTGAATTTGATTGGTTTTATGCAGGCGGTATCACACACTCTGAACTTTGAACCTGCACATAATGTAAGTACTGGTTCAGGTTTAATATCCAATGTGCAAACGGGTGTTGGTTTACACTTTTCCCTGGCTAAAAACGGAGACACATGACAGATGCAGAAGAAAGGAAGGCGAATTACTGTGGAGGAATGCTTGGTCATGATCTATTTTAAGCCCTTCGAATTGCAGGCTCTGCATGTTCTCAGAGTTGATGTGTGTTGACTCAATCAAGTCAAAATAGGTTATAAAGATAATAGTGATCACCAGGACTGCTTTTAATCATATGACCTACGTCTATTTGGTCACCAGTGTCCTGTTCTGCTGGTATGCTATATGATGAAGTATATTCAATCAATCTGTTGTGTCTTTTGAGAAGCCCGACTGCATGAATAAGTACATGTACATGTATATCGAGGAGACAAAGTTTTAAAAAGACGGGGGACTTTGTGTTCTGTGAACCAAGAAAGTTAGCACATTTTTGGCACATTTTTGTTGCTTTGGTGGTTTGTTTTTTTAAATCTCTGGTATTGATATTTCCTCAGCTTCATTTGATATGCGTGATGTTTTATAAGCCCTATTACTTAGTCCTGGGTTGTACTACAGCACTGGATAGTGTTGGAAAGGTGGCGAATTTAAATAAAAGTGTGATTGATATACATAAAACCGTTGACTAATTCACAAAACATCAAAACTCCCCATTTTCTATGGTTGAATATTATGTAAATGTAATGGATGTTCATTGCCTTCATTCAGGCTCCTGTGAAAGCTGCTGGTGAGGAGTGTGAAGTATGCAAGCTCATCATGGCTGCGGCCCGTTCAGAAATCAAGGACAACAAAACTGAGGTACAACTACAAATTGTGATTGTCCATACGTTTCATTTCAGCATAAGCCCTGTGAGTTAGTCACACTTTGGTTCACTTATCTTGTCTTGAAATGCAATTCTCAAATGTTGTTAAGAGGACATTTTTTAATCTCTTGATGGTCGGCCCCACATAAATTGACTTATGGATGAATTTCCAATCTCCTTAGAGAATAATAGAAAATAATGAATTCAGTGTAACTCTACAAAACTGTAGTTTACTGTTTCAATTGGTTTGTGCATACTTTTGAGAAATGCATTTCAAGGTTAGATTTGTACTGAAGATGTGATTAAATCTACATGTAAACCATTGAAGATATTGAAGAAAAACTACAATCCATCTCAATTCGCTGTCTTTTGCAAACAGGTCAAAGTATTCAATCCTAAGGACACTTCTGGTGACAAGAAAGCTAGTCCGTCTGAGCAATGTGAAATGTGCAAGTTAGCTGTTGCAGAATTAAAAAAGATTACCACAGATGAGGCAAAGCAGGTAGAACTTGGTGAATGTATTGTTCCGTGTGGCTGTACTGCATGCTTTTAGTTCTGCAATCTTCTCCAGGTTCTATGTCCTGTACGTCTGCTTGTTTGTTGTATACCATTTTATTTATTTATGCTTCATTTATTCTTTATTCGTTTATGATGGGCTTGTTTGTATTTATTCATTTATTCTTACATTTGTAACGCTGGCTTCGGAAATATGCTAGCTTCCCCATAACCATTTCTATCACTAGTAGAAGAACTATCAGTAGAAAAACTGATGCACATTCAGTAGCAAAGGACATTTTTGGTTGGCACTGCATACAAGTAGTGTTGTGTAGTACTTTTAAAACCACATTTCGCAACAATTTGCACATGCAACCTATGTCAGTAGCGATGGTTCCTAAAAAACTGTCATACAGGTTTTGATGTCCCCTTCTCCTAACCGCATAGCGAACATTATGAAATGGTTGCCAGAATTTCATAAGATTAAAATGTTCTGTTTCCTTTCCAGCAAGAGATTGAAACATTTATTGAGAAATACTTATGTGGCAATATTGGAAGTATAAAGGACGAGGTGAGTCTATAGGCAGCATCATGATTGTCGTCAATGTTTATACTAGATAGTGTTTGTCTGTCGGGAGCATGTTTTTTTTAATAGACACAATGGAGATAGAGACACCTTCAATATGGTGGCAGCCTTCTACACTTTGCATCATTGTAAATTAGGTTGAAGAACCGAACCACATTCTGGATTGTGATAAAAATATTTATTGGTGTTTTCCATTTCAGTGTGATAAATTGGTTGTTCAGTATGGACCACTCATCTTCCAGTTCCTTGCACAGGAAATAGTGAGTACTTCCAATTGAAGCCGACACCATGCGAGTTCCCCAGCATTGTGTGGACTAACAGTTTTATCAAGTTTCAAAGACTCCCCTTATCCAATGTGTTTTTGTCATTTATATCTTGAGCCAAACTTGGCCCGCCTTTCTTTTGACGTTTGAGTCACTTCGCTTCGCTCCATCTTTGAATTGATTGAGACAAGAGTTAAAAGACGATCAATTCCAATATCACCCTCTCAGCTCCAAGTTCCCAGACCCACACCAGGCCATGGCTAATACATGTATGTCGTGATCCCAGCATTGCATTAGACGTACTGGTTGAGAACATCACTGGTTGTGTAAAGGGGTCAATGAATTGTTCTATATTATGTACATGTAATGTATTCCAGGACCCTGAGACCCTCTGTAAAGCTATTGGCCTGTGCACTAGCATGAAGAAGCCTTTAATGTCCCTCCTGAAAGAAACAAATGGGGTACAGTCCATGAGCCAGGTCCCAATGCAAATGATGTCTCCAGCCGCCAAGAAGTTGACAGTTCGTTCCAGCACTCAATGTGTCGTGTGTGAATTCCTCATATCCAAATTGGAGTCTGAATTAAAGGACAATGCAACTGAGGTAAGTACATGTATCTTACTCAATCACATGTTCGACTGATATGTTTCTGTCAATATGTTTTAGTATCAAACCATCTTCTTGCATGTAGCTGTTGCCCGATTTTTCAGTATGCCATCAAAGTTACATGTAGTGTAGTTGTGTTGGTAACAACATAGTTGAAAAGGTTATTGCCAATATCCCATTTCGAATAGGATTTCACAAAATGTTTAATCAAATCATCAACAAACTTCTGGAAACGAAAATTATTTAGAAACGTGTGTAGTTTTTTGTTACAATGCACTTGATACACACAATACTTAGTGCTCTTTTACTATCATAAAACACTGAAAGTCTCATATGGGATTTTACAAACGGTTAAATATTCATCCTAGCCTCTCCGGATCCTTTTCACTTTACAATACCTGTACCTTTTCCTTGTTTCCAACCAGCTCCCTGCCTTTCAATTTTCAGCAAGAAATCATTGATGCTGTGAACAAAGGCTGCAGCTATTTGCCATCAACTATAGCCAAAGAATGCCAAGCTCTTGTCAAAGAGTACGGAGCTGTCATCATCTCCCTCCTCGTCAACGACGTGGATGCCGAAAAAGTTTGCACTCTCATTGGTTTGTGCAAGCCCTCAAAACGAGGTAGTGTATTCATATCATTTTGCATGATGTTTGTGTGATGTCCCTGACGCTTGTCACTAGTCTGCGCAGCAATAACTGTGGATACTGGTCATTACAAGGGAGGACATAAGGTGAGGAAAAAAGTCATGGAATGAAATCAAGACGGGGAGCAATATCACTATACAATGTTAGAGTATGTCAACATAATCTAGCTGGTTGGGGCATCTGTTAAATTTACACAGAGCCCTGTTAAAGGGGAAAAAGGTCTTTTGTGCAGGTGCCCCCCAGCAGCCTAATTACGTCGACACAGTATGAAGCGTATGCTGTGAATATCAAAGCCTTCTGTCCGTAACTTGGCACAAAGAGAAACATGGTTGAAGGTAAGTAGACGCATTTTGTTTTCAATCTTCTATCCATTCCTCCACTTTCCTCCTACATGTACATCAGAACTCCAACCTCGCCATGTTCCTGCCTACCAGGTAATCTATTTGCCAAACTCTGTAGGAATCATATCATGATAAGTGTCCTGCATGTCAAATTTACAGCAAGAAATCATCACTGCAGTGGAGAAAGTGTGCACACTTCTGCCAAAGACGGTTCAGACCGAGTGTCAGAATCTTATTAAGCAGTATGGCAATGCTATCATCACCCTCCTCGTGAATGACGTCAAACCAAAAGAGGTTTGCACTACACTTGGTTTGTGTTCTGCAACGGATAGAGGTAAGTTGCTGGGTCAGGATACATGCCCTTCCTCGGCTCCAGGTTTGCCTTCATTGATTCACTGGTATACGGTAACGGGACGTGACAACCCAAAAATTGGTCTTCTCTAGCAAGTTTTTGCCACGATGTTGAGTATTTCAATACCTCCAACTCAATAAAAACACTGAATACCATTGAATAACCTCAACGAATTGTTTGAACTGAAGCATGTTATAGCTGCTGTTTTCCTTGCATCTTTGTGTCACCATAGTACATTTATAGTGTCAATTCACTTGGATGCTACTTAGTTGTTAATTCTTCCCAGCTTGTTCATGCACAAAGTCTCCTAGCACAAGTGATTAATGTAACACGCGCTACTGAGTATATTCTTCCTTCAACATTGTTACATGTTGTAACCAAGTAAATATTTCCTCTGCTGCCTGATGGAAGATCTTCTCTACTAGTGGGGTCCTGACGGATAGTTACCTGAAAAGCATGCTAAAAATCATTGGACATATCTCTTATTTTCTTCACAAGATATACAATCATGAATTTCGTTTTCAATTGATCTTGCAGTTCCTAAGTACGTCTTCGGCACTGAAGCCTGTGTCCTGTGTGAAACTATGGCCATGTACCTGCAGGCTCTACTGAAGGAGAAAAATACTGAGATTGCTATCCGACAAGAGTTGGAGAGAGTGTGCAACTTCCTTCCTGATACCGAGGCAGCCATTGTGAGTTCACGAGACTTTCATTCTTCCCAATTAGCTACACTAGTTGAACCTTCTGCAATTCAGTAATGTTTATAAACCAAAACTACACCAACAGGACCAGAGAACAAATCAACTGTTAGGTATTCCTTTACAAGTTTCACTTGCCTTACTTTGGACATGAAGTATTTCTAGTCGGATATTGTTTAAAATGAACTGTGGTATAATTATATATTCTCTATTATAGTGTGATGGCCTACTTGTCATGTATGGAGATAAGATAGTTCTTGCACTTGCCAATGAAATAAGTGCCAAGGATATTTGCCAGGTAAAGGATATTGTAGTTGCAAAATTTCAGCATCTGTTTTCATGGGTTAATGGGCCAGTTTGAATAGTTCAACCTTCATTGGAATGCAAAGAGAAGAAACATATGAAACATGATAGTTGTGAAGACTAAAGCTTATTTGAAGCCAAAATGTCCACATTGCGCAATTTTTCTCACCAATCATAATTGAAAGACAGGTCAAACGATTTTGACCTTGGCCTGATTTCCAAGGTAACAGAGGTCATCTATGGTAACCATATTCTTGTCGGCACATGGCCCCTGGCACTTTTCACTTTGAAAAATGGGAATTTTCCTATTTCAGTTCATTGATGTCTGCCCAAAATCAAAGTCTTACCAAGCTCCCAAACTCGTAAAGGAACTCCAAGTTAATGTGAAATCAATCGAGTTTTGTCCAATTTGTGAACTGGTCGTGACTAAAATTGACGAATTCCTTAAAGAAAATTCAACAGAGGTGAGTATGCCCGAGTCAATCAGAAGCATCTTATTAAATCCTGTTGAAAAATCAAAGTTATGGCTGTTTGTCTATAATTGGATTACTCCACGATGGTTGTTTGGTGGTTTTTCTCTCTTTGGCAAAATATTTTACATCAACTCTTGAAATTTATTGCAACCATCAAGCAGCTCTTCACTGTTTTATGACCTGATCTCTTCGAATGAGGTCATGACTTCCTTCCTTCTGTTCCAGGCAATGGTTGTGGAGGCTTTGGATAAAGTCTGCAGCTACATGCCCGCAACAGTCAAGGTTGAGTGCGATGACTTTGTGAAACAGTATGGACCAATGGTTGTTAAGCTTCTAGCTCTACAAATCGTTCCGAAGGACGTCTGCACTAAGCTTGGGCTTTGTACTAAGACAACACAAGCAAAGAAAGGTATGATATGATCATCTGGTAAATTTCATCTTTTTGTTTTGTCCACTTTCAGGCTGTTATTTTATCAGCTCTTGACGAGGTTTGTTCAAAGTTGCCCACAATTTTCAAGGACCAGTGTGATGCCTTTGTCGCTAAATATGAATGGTTATTGATAAAGATTATTACTGAAGATTTGGAACCTTATGCTGTGTGCAAGAGAATAAAACTTTGTAAACCACCAGTGAATAAAGGTAGCTCGTCCTGGTACTATAGACCACCCGTAAGATAGACCACCATGAAATACAGACCACCCATAGACTATTCCTTGTAGAATTACCTTGGCTTTATGTGTAGAGGTTGGCTGGCACTATCACAGTCGTAGTTGCCCAAGTATTAAACTGTACATAAATTTCCCAGGTATACAGGTCACATTTGTGCATGTACAGCCACAAACTCAACTGAGGTTGAAGTGGACAGTAGAAAATGAGGCCACACAAAATGAAGAGTTATTATTCAAGTTAGGTTTTTGTGTGAAATGTAAAATGGAATTATCATGAGACAATAGTATGCTTGCCAATTTTTAGCCATATCACAAATGGGTGAATCCTGCCGACTTTCGTGGACTTTTACATGCATTTACTGCACAGGCCACTGAGGCCTGCCTTCCGCAAGTGAAATTGAGAATGGAGAGAAGTGCCTTGTGTAATGCTGGGTCTGTACAAGTCGATGTGAGTGGTTATCTTGAGGTGATACTATGAATTGCAACTGAGCTGAATATCATGAATAATGTACGGTTTTAAAATATCCTATTTCAGTAGCTGTCGAGAAATTTCAAAGCGCTGTGTCATGTGAAGTCTGTCAATTAGCTGCTGGCTATCTTGATGCTTTGCTGGAGAAAAATTCAACCGAGGTAAGGTACCATCTCAATGCTGATGCCAAACAGCTCAACTGAATGATCTCCGAAAAACGCTGATGTTGGGCAAAGATTTATTTCATGCATTTAGCTTTAATTGAAAACTGTTATATCTTGAATATGAAACAGTGCAATAGTAACCGACCAGAGTGTGTCTTGGGTACATAGACATTAGTTCATAATCCCCTTTACGCCTTTAGTGCATAGCCAGAACACACTTGCTGTGTGACTGTTGGGTTTATCTGCTCCAAAAAGAAAGAAATGAGCCGAGAAATATGGAAACATGATTTTTGCCGAAAACTTCAAGCCCTGTCAGTTGATTATTGTTTCAATGTTGTTTTCTATTTCAGACCCAGATTGAGGCTGCTTTGAACCAGCTCTGTGGATACCTGCCTTCCTCTGTCAAGTCAGAATGTGATGCCTTAGTGAAACAATATGGCCCCATAATAATTAAGCTTATGGTTCAGGAACTTTCGCCTTCGTTGATTTGCAAAGAACTTGGACTTTGCATCTCTCAAAAAGGTATGATGTTTGATCAATTTCACATGCTTCCAATGTTCGAAGTTGCTTGATGTTGATCAGCAACTACATGTAACTAAGTCACTTGGTATGATGGGAGGACAATGAAATCAGTAGTGTTAAGTTGCCTGCCCAGGATCACAAGAAGTTAGTCAGTTGAGTGCCGGATATCTATAAGCCAGGGTGTTCAGATTATGAATATGGCAAGAAAAAGGCATGATACGACACCTCAAACACCAGACCACGTCACCTCAAAGAAAATTGCTCCCCTGATTGACTTCCCCCACAGCCATTTGAGTGGAACCATGTGATTGGATTCCTGATTGTACTTCCTGATTCAACTTTTCAGCTGTAGCTACACCTAAACCTCACCTTCTTGGAGCAGAGAAATGCACATGGGGACCATCCTATTGGTGTACCAACTTCGACAATGCTAAGAAATGTAATGTAAGTATTTGAACAGGGGTGTGATTTCACTTGGAAATTTAAAAAAAATTATTTTGGCTTTCCAAACAGAAAGTATTTTTGGTGGTATTAGGTGATTCGTGAAATCCATGATGGTCCGCTCTATATGATATCAAATTTGATTTGTGTGAAGTGTTTTTGAAAGTGTAAATCTCTTGAAGATTGTGACTTCCCCAGATTTCTGGTGTCCTCTAGAAGACAATTCCAGAAATTCTACTTGGCATGTTTTCAATGTCCCAAATTCTAATCAATGTTTTTCATATCTTTCCAGGCCGTTGAACATTGCAACAAACATGTTTGGAAGAATGAGGTCTAAATCCGAGCTAACAACAGGTTCCATGCTTCACTTATAAACATACATGAAGAACACAAGAAAGTACACAAAATTGGGAACTTTTCTGTGTATTTTTCAACATTCATAAACTAAAAACCTGAATATGATTGTTTCGCCGGTATTCAACTCAATGAAGATCAAACATTTGGACATGTAAAATATTCAAATCGGTCTACATTGTAAATTGAAGTCTGCTACATGTACATGTATGCTATTACTTATCAGAAATTTATTCTACTCTAGGATTTTTGTTTATTGACTGCACGTATGTGTTTTACTTTTTTGAGCAACGAATTCATTTTATGACTTGCAGTCCCTATTAAAAGTGTAATTGTATTAACCCCAGATTCAAAATATATTGATTTCTTTGTATAACTCATCATTTATAAATTTGGACTTAAAGAACTCTGGTGTTTGATTATACTAATTCTTGAATATTTATTGGGATATTGAAGCAGGTCTATTGCACGATAGATATATGAGGCTTTGAAGCAACAAACTTCTGCTACATAATTAATTCTCTTCTTCGGTGTTAATGGAAAAGTTTTCTTAAACTCAAATGTGTGCTTCTTTTGCTGCTACATGTTCATGTGCCGGTAGTAATATTTCATGTTCTTGCCATGCTAATAGTTGAACTCGGGGCTTCTGCTGGGAACAGAAGGGCAAAATGATGAAAATTACTACAGAAGCACCAAAAACTAACCTCTGGCTTCAAGAGTAAAAGAAGAACTTCATGTACGTAAGGATATTCGATGCATTTTGAATACTTCCTTGTCCAAATTTAGTGGAAGCCCTGTAAAATATTTTTAAAAGACGGGTAACTTATTTCACATGGAAATATTGTCCCCTTTTCAAATTGTCTCCTTGGGAATTGAAAATATTGCATAATTTTCCTTAGTCGGTTATTGTTCGTATGAAATATGGACTTTTGAGATTAAATCAATATCCAATATACGAAGGCGATAAATGATCTCATGATAAACTGTTCATTGATCACAAGCCTTTAAGGAATCTACATGTACCTTGGCATTTAAAGTTCAGTACTTGAAAAAGGCATGTGATAAGGTCTTGTGATAACAAGTTTTGATAGGAATTGCGCATGCAGGTTTTCTTCGTGTGATAAGAGGTGAATTGGCCACTTGATCAGGAAATGTTTTTCGGTTATTCTTGTTTTCCTGAAAGCCTTGACCTTGTCAGTCACATGACCCAGGGTAGATGAGTTGTATATGTGTGTCTATTTATATATGATAACTTCCTCTTCACATTCTGTACATGTACAAACCGTGTTAGGCCCACAAGTATTTGCAAATAAAATTGGTGGTTTGCCAACCATGCGTTCACCAACTGGCTAATTTTACAAACTGAAAGCGCAGTAGTAATTGAGAATGGGTCAGCTCAACACCCACAGTTTGCTAATACGTGTGCATAAAAGGTAATCACGTCTAGTTAGTACATGCACCTGCAGGCCTACACATTTTAGTTGTCACTTTCATAGCATCAAATGATGCATGGTGAGGTAAATTGTTGTCTGTATGTGCGTTTGTCAGAATCATGTGGTGTATAATAAAACATGTACCCGTTTTAAGTGCAGGAAAATATTGAATTACTGATGCTTACATTTGTTTAGTTGTGCTTCATCATTTTATCAGTTTAAAACAATCAGAACATACATTGGTCGACTTTTTCAATCTTTCCTCATCAGAACAGATTTTTTTCTTTCATAATAACTCTGTCTGTATATATTGATACTCCCTTGAATTTTTTGGCCTACAAAAACGGTCCATTGCAATTTGCAATATTGCAATATTGCAATTTGGCACAGTGATTTTTAAAGGGGCTAATGGCAGAAGCTTGGGATCTAATTGGTTGACTTCTGGTGACTAGTATGGACAGGAGCCTGGATGTGTTTGATTCAGCGATATTATGTTCTTAGCATTGTAGTCTACAAGCTAGAAAAGGAGAGAGCGAGGATAGACCCCAATTGTTGACTTCGTGTAACTCTATCTGACCTGCCAAAAGAGGTTTGATTATTCTGTTCACCATAAAAGATTTAGAATTTGTGCACGTATTTATTTTGATGGTTTTTCTTCCTTTAATCATCTAAAACTGTAATAAAAGTCAATCTTTCTTAAATATTTTTTGTTTATTGCGTTCTTCTTGCATCTATGGAATATTTTCTATGATTCTTATCATAAGGCAGGCTCTTGGACCTTCAGTAACATTTGCTGGAAAGAGGAAGACTGGGTTGCCTAATCACCTTTTCTCTTGTATATAGTCAAAGATGGAATGATATTTGCTCGATTGGCTGTACTAAATGCAAAGACATTCATGTCAGAGACAGGAGTGACTACTTATGAGGCACATTTTGACCTCATCTTCGCCATTCTTTTGGATGAGATCTCGAGAATTTCTTGAAGACCAAGAATAATACAGGAATGTTGTCAACAACATCCTTCCAAACTTCATCTGCATCATGGTTGTCTAACTCAACAATGCAGGCCTCTTCATAATGAGTATATATGGATTAGCTTGAGATTGAGATCAGAAGCAATCTTGCATAGCCTTGTGCAGTGCCACACCCACTCTAGCATGTGGTGGTCACCATTTTAGTTCCATCATTGGCCAAAAGGTGGCTACTCTTATGCGGAGATCGGGCTTTTTTACTCGAGCACGTGGTCAGTTGATTCTGTCAGGTCATTGCTTGAAGCCGGCAATATTTACTTGGTGCGTGTGTGATTATTCCCATTATTTATCCTATGGCGCACCTTTTTCAAAATAGAGATTTTTATTTAAATCATAGGTCGCACGATCGAATTGCGAACTCATGGCCGCGCTTGTTTGCTGCGGACGAAGTAACACGCGGGCGATGAAAGAACTTTGAATTATCCCGCCAAAAACTTCAGACATTATGCTAGGCCTTGTGGGATTGACGTCTTAGGCCCTGTCTTGCGGCGAGCAACAGTTCAAACTGGCAGATAAGGGAATTTCTGATGCAAATTTATCCGATGTCATCTCGGTAATCCTTTGCCAATATCATTTCAATCTCTACGAATGGTAACTTTAGGAGTCATCAAACTCTTGGAGAGAAACAGTTTGCTGTAAGTAGCAATTTTTGCGTGAGGTAGAACCACTTTTTTGCTCTCATTTATGCCTCGAATGCTTTGAACAAGGCCTGTGAGGAGCATTGCATTGCCGAAAACGCCTATACCTTTCCATCTAAAGGTTGCCTGAATTGTCATACATCGTCAGTTGGGCAGCCCAGCCCGAGTCCGTCGAGGGCTTCCCCAAGGCTAGGCGCAACCTTATGACGCTGGTGTTCTCAAGAGCGACTGGTGCTGCGCAATGGTCTTTCTCCCGTACGAATACATATGTATGTGTCGCACCATTGGATCAGAGCAAAAAGTTCTTTCCCACATGGTCAGCCACTTTCTATACCCAAAACATTAGACACCAAGCCACGACACTGGTGGCGCTGTCAACTCGATTTGTGATTCCAATCGCTCGCTTTCGGGGAGCTTTACTCCTCCCTTTCACAGATGTAAATACATCCATGTCCCTCTGAGTGCTGTCCAACCCGGGGTTCAAGCTCCTTGGAGCTCAGCGCAGCTCTCGACGTCCACTGATTAAGGGGACGGACCACCAATAAATGGCAAAAAGGCTTAAGTACGAATATATCAACTTTATTACAGCTCTTCACGTCTACAGTTCACAACCATGGGCATTAAGGGAAAAAACGTTATCAATCAAATCAGACAAGATGGGCAAGTTATTGAATGCATTCGGTGGGAAGTATAGATAAAGAACGAGATGGTCTGCTTCATTAAATTACCATATGATTTTTGTAATTACCACTCGGATTCTCTACATTGAAGTTCAAAATATTTGATTTTCATTAGCCTGAATTTTGCAAAATGATGCTGTCCCTATAGGCCTAACATGTAGGATCACTTTGAAATTGCACAAAACATTACAAATCATACATAATATATCTATACAAAGGGTATCATGGAAAGTGCGTATAAAGTATTAATCAATTCACTGCCGAACTCATAAAGGGCGTTTTAAGGGTTAGACGCGTGTAACTTTTCTCTAATCAGTTTCAGGGCCTATTCATATTATGTGAAGATTGCCATCAAGGACCTGAATCTGTCTATTCAGTAGTTAAACGTTGTTTTAATTTAAACGCCCTTTATGAATTGCTGGTCACTTGAATTTTCATTGGACTTCTTCGATTGACACCCTAGCTGTACAGGCATACAACATTTATTTCTAGAAATAACAGCAATTTGTCCATAAATGCTACAAATACAATGAGCCCAACGCTCAGGACAAATGATATAATATTGAGCTTTCTTATTTAGCTGTCTTTGATATGTTCATAATCGGACACTATCTACACCATAATATTATATACATGTGTACGTCATACAAAACTCCAGAGATTCTGTAAAAACTACACAATAAATGTCACTACAAAATAGACACCGTTCTCCCCGCTCGATCTCTTCGGAGATGATATGATGACGTTACTTTCGGCAAACTTAGTGGGAGTAACCTTTAAAGGTCCACGCCGTCGATTACAAATTTTTAATTTTTAATTGAATTTTAAAATTTCCAATCTTGTAAATTACCTACTGAATGCAAATTTCAACATTGCCGTTGTTAAGACAAATATACAAATACCATTCATCCCCTAGATTCCCAGAATGATTAACACAGCACCGTACACATATACATGTAGTAGGTCGACAAATGTACCTCATTTCGGCAAAGTTGCGTGCATGATAACTGCACTACAGCATTGTGTACATCTGCATTTCTATTTTCCTGGCCTAAGATTAAATACGAAAGGCCGTACCCCAAGTTAAATTACTTGATTTCACAAACGTTCCTCTATCCCTTCGACAATCGACAACCCGAAGACTGTCTTTTATCTTATCTTTGATCCGGTGCTTTTTCCTAAGATATTTTAATGTTATTTTAATATTTATTTTAATAGTTTAGGTTTGTGCTGTATGCATTATTCTTGTTCAAACGTGGGCGAGCTATTTTCCATCTACAACGTGCTTTCGCACACAACAAGAATACAATGTATGTACAATTAATTCACAACAGAGTCAACTGATTTATTTACAGAAACTTTCTCTTATCACTATTTCCACAAATACATATTGTGAGTGTCTCAAAAATAAACTTCTTCAAAAAAATAGAGCTTTAATTATATGGGATAGTGATGTGATACACGGTTGGGATGAACAAGTGAAGGAGGGCACTAGATGAGTTAATTACTAATGCCGGATTTGACTTTCTCGGGAAACTGCAGTTATTAAATCACCGCTCTATATCACTATATAGAGGTTCTATAGCACTATAGACGGCACA
This sequence comes from Lineus longissimus, assembly GCF_910592395.1. Taxonomy (NCBI): domain Eukaryota; kingdom Metazoa; phylum Nemertea; class Pilidiophora; order Heteronemertea; family Lineidae; genus Lineus; species Lineus longissimus. Next base: position 22,707,867 of record NC_088308.1, on the reverse strand, counting down.
TGATGAACTTGCCAATTGTTTTGCACTGCCATATTGGCCGTCACACGTGGTCACGACATAAAGGAAATGCATTGGCAGGTGGCCGTCAAAACGTCACGGCGTGACGTCACGTGATGAACCTCTGTGGTTCGTAAAAGAATTGTCACGACAAAATTATGCGTCTCCCGCAGAGTGACGAAATTTTAAAGCGTAAGGTCTGGAACGAAGTCAGCGCTTCTGGTTACGGACTGAGATATCCGATCAAGAAAAACGTGGTTTACTTTCTACAATACTACATCATTGAAATATGGTCAGTGATTAAACAAATTTGTATGGACGTCACATTTAACAAATAAATACATCTATGTATGTGAAGTATATGAGGTTACAGATTGTCTCCAAAAGGTACATATTTCTAACTAACATTCAACGTACACAACTCTGTCATCATATTAAACTATCAAAATTGCGTTTTTATTGATCGTTTTAAAGCAAAACTACTTGGCATATAATATACTACTAAAAGTTTTATTTCGAAACCCTGGGAAAAAATATGAATATATATATACATGTTAATTGCCCAATTATTTCCTCCTCGAAACCATACAAGGTCTCGGTCGCTTATAAAAGCCAACTGACCAGGACTAAGCCACATATTCAAAGACATGTACATAGCAATTTGGTTTAGAGAATCAGGCAGGGCATAATTTGTGCGATAAAAGATACTAGATCTATATCTATACCAGCAAAAAAAGTAAAAATAAAACTATCTAAAAAGTTGTTGCTCTTAAAAAACAATTTTGTGACTTTTGACCAGCATACGTAAGACACGTAAATCAGTGTCTGTCTTCGATGTATAACAACAATGAGCTATGAAATAAGCAGAATTACTAAAGACACTGAATTAGGCAAACCCTTCTTTCAAAACCTCTCAGCCTAGGCAACCCTATGCTCATGTCCAGCGTTCAACAAGACGGTTTCTAATCATACTTTCAATCAGACCAATAGACATCTTTAGCTGATATATTTTTTTATTTGAAGGATAGTCTATTTTATTTGAAGGATAGTCTATCATAACCTTGTATGGCCGGTCGGCCTCAGATGACCATGACATTGGTGTTTCTTCTTTTACTTATGTAAGTGACACTTTTTATGATGTATACGATTAACACGAGACGATATTCCTTTCACAACACCTCATAACTGCATATTCTAGTTATCTAAGTAGGCCTAATATCAAGTATGGATTATCCTTGGTACTAAATTTCATCGATCTCACCTTAGTATCTGGTCAGCTATTCTGTCCAATACTCCATATTTGGTCGATCATGCTTCCATTCATAACCTCCAAAGGTTCATTGTGTTTAATCTTAAACTCGATTACTTCTGATTCGACCTTAAAGTCTCATTTCGTGTTTACCTTAAGTAACCTCAAACCATCATTTCGTATTTAACCTCAGTTGCCAGCTTCAACTCTGCGTCAATCCTCGTTACATGTTGAAATCAACCCTTGTAGCCTGGGAGGCGAGGTTCACATCGTGCTGATGGACGCAGCAGACACCTGATCGCACTCCTCGCGAGATCTCAGCGAGTGCCACTGGGCGACAGGCGACCGTAAAGAATTCAGCATGCGGTTCCAATGCGTTGTCTCATGCGGACCTGTTGCGTAGCGGCCAAGGACAATCCTCCCCACGAAATCATCCCGACTCTTGCTATTATAGTCCCAGACTGACAAAGCGACACTGGTGTGCTCAAGGTTCTCCGGGGTGACATTGAAACTGAAAGATTCGTTGAAGACTGGGTCAATGTTGTTCTTCTTACACGACGTCTTCTTGGTCTTCACTGGTTTGCCAGAATGGACCAATGTGATCTTGACGAAGGGATCTGAAACAAAGAGAGATGCATGCTTTTCACGTATATATGTTAATCACGTCCTTATAATGTCTGTGATTTACACAGACGGGACGAACCCACTTCATTCTTTGCACAGTATTAGACCCATCCAGACTACCAGCATCCTGAACGTCAGGGCCTTTCACTCGGCACTTTGACCGAGCTTAAGCCCTGAATAAACCCACAAGTGTTTGGCGGAGCCCAATGGTCATTTTTGGGGTCATCTGATAAGCGATATTTTCTTTCGTGGCCTTCTCATTCATACTTGGCACTTGAGTAGATGGATACGAAAAAATAACAACCTGAACATTTCATATCACTCATATTAGTAGAGAAATAAACCGTACAGAGCGGAAAATGTCTAAAAAGAGCACTACGTCAATGTGCATAAATGCATGTATTACATAAAATACAGAATAGTACTATTTCGTTGCCATGGTCGGTAAAATTTTAAATCCTGTTTGTTATATTAAAACCCAACTTAAAAGTAATCCGACCAGGAGTAGCCTTCGCGCTCCAGAACCAAAAACGATGCGACGGGCATAATTTTTACGAATGGATGACAACGTTTGAGAATGTCATTTTAATCTCGTCACCATGTTGTCGTCAACAGCGGCTGATGTGCATATACTCGAGATGATACCATTAGCATTTCAAAGGAATCATGCATGTATTACAGAAAATGAGAAATGCCTGGTGAATTAATTGCTGAGACAGTGTTACCAATGGTTACTCGGTTGAAGTAATGTCATAACAACCAAATCGCCGATTAAAGGCAGATGCTCATGTACGGTACATAAACCGGGGAATATACATGGATTAAAAAATCTTAGAAGGCAATTATGCATCCTTGCACCAGTTATTTCAATATACTTCCCCTCTCGCCATTTCAGTATTTTTGCATTCCAAAAAGCCTAGCTGTTCTCAGGATAGGGATCATACCGAATACGAGACTCACCCGAACCACCGACCATGTCTGTTTGGAGGAGCTGTTTTGCCTTGATGACATCAACGTTCAGCCTGCCTGCACTGGGTAGATAATTCAAGGACAGGAGGATTTCGCCGAGGTCTGGTCTATCCTGCAAAGAGAAGTTAGCACAAGCTATAAAGGGTGTTCTTATCTTGCCTCATACCGCTGGTAGATTCCTTCTTACTGCCCCACCATTTATTACCCTCGGGAAATTTCGTCTCCCGGTCGGTATCAGCAGGATCCGGAAGTTTATGGATCTCTTCTGCGAATCAGTGACTGAAATAATGACCTTCCGAGTAGATGCAGTCGTGCTTGGTTTACAACCAGCCAGTTGCCATGTCTCATTTAAGGTTAGTTTTTATCATGAGAGGCAGGGTTTACCATAATAGGTAGGATGCAGAAGATATGAAGCTGCGCTTATTTGCAGTCACTCGCCCTACAAATGTAGTTCCATCCTGGCCGTAATAAGGAGACCTCCTCGAGAACATTCGTCACAGACTTTGCCGAAAGCCTTCGTCATCAGTCACAGCATTATTGGACATAATGACAATAATGAAGGCAATTGATCGATGTCCACTGGTGAATTGATGACTCTTGTATCGGCAACAGTCAGATTATTCCAGGTCGGAATCGATCGATGAGGCTGATATCCAAGTCATCGATCAAGAAAGGTGTTATCTGCTATAGTTTTCGCCGTAATTCGATCCTCGATAGAGATACGTACAGATGAACTGAGGCCCGGGAACTTCACCGTAATTCAATCACCTGCGTTCCTTGATAGAGGTACAGACAAACCGTGGCCCAAGAATTTCGCCGTAATTCAATCTCCCTCGTTCCTTGATAGAGGTACAGACGAACCGGGGCCCAAGAATTTCGCCGTAATTCAATCACCCTCGTTCCTTGACAGAGGTACAGACGAACCGTGGCCCAAGAATTTCGCCGTAATTCAATCTCCCTCGTTCCTTGACAGAGGTACAGATGAACCGTGGCCCAAGAATTTCGCCGTAATTCAATCTCCCTCGTTCCTTGACAGAGGTATAGATGAACCGTGGCCCAAGAATTTCGCCGTAATTCAATCACCCTCCTTCCTTGACAGAGGTACAGACGAACCGTGGCCCAAGAATTTCGCCGTAATTCAATCTCCCTCGTTCCTTGACAGAGGTACAGGCGAACCGTGGCCCAAGAATTTCGCCGTAATTCAATCTCCCTCGTTCCTTGACAGAGGTACAGATGAACCGGGGCCTGGGGGGGGACTAGTTTTCGCCGTAATTCGATCCTCGATAGAGATACGTACAGATGAACTGAGGCCCGGGAACTTCACCGTAATTCAATCACTTGCGTTCCTTGATAGAGGTACAGACAAACCGTGGCCCAAGAATTTCGCCGTAATTCAATCTCCCTCGTTCCTTGATAGAGGTACAGACGAACCGGGGCCCAAGAATTTCGCCGTAATTCAATCACCCTCGTTCCTTGACAGAGGTACAGACGAACCGTGGCCCAAGAATTTCGCCGTAATTCAATCTCCCTCGTTCCTTGACAGAGGTACAGATGAACCGTGGCCCAAGAATTTCGCCGTAATTCAATCTCCCTCGTTCCTTGACAGAGGTATAGATGAACCGTGGCCCAAGAATTTCGCCGTAATTCAATCACCCTCCTTCCTTGACAGAGGTACAGACGAACCGTGGCCCAAGAATTTCGCCGTAATTCAATCTCCCTCGTTCCTTGACAGAGGTACAGGCGAACCGTGGCCCAAGAATTTCGCCGTAATTCAATCTCCCTCGTTCCTTGACAGAGGTACAGATGAACCGGGGCCTGGGGGGGGGACTTCTAAGAGAGTAAGATGTTACACCTAAACTTATACATCAACCCAACATTTTATAAAACGCCTTTGACGCTCCCACACCTCAAGAAATCCAATGGCTATAAGTGGGTCCCCAGGGTATTACAACCATCCCACACTCCCTCGTCCGCTGAAATCGCAGGTGAAAATCACAGGGCGATAGTTAAAATAATTACGGTGCAAGATTGGTTCTGACGGTAAATATTCAAGAGGACATAAGGAATCGATCTCCACAGTTGCCATGGGAACTATCCAAGTTGCCTTCATAGCGGCCGACAGGTGATATAATTTAGTTAACATGATTGATGACGTCATTCGTGATGGCCACGATTTCCAGCAGGCAGACACTCTGTGGGCATCAGCAACATTCTTTGTACTACCAAGGCAGACGCCTTGGCTGAAACAGGGTGACGACCATCTTGACCCTCAATGCATAGACATTGCTCAGCCTTCACTTCCAGACATCGCGCATCAATAGGCAATACCGCTGGAAGTTCAGCATGGGGATGACCGGCGTGACGGACTGCACATATACACATATCATTCCCTTTTGATTTGCGGTTGGTTGAGGACCTTTTTCACTGATACTGGCAGACATTCAAAGGGATGACCTGGCACATAACACATAAAGTCTACATGGCAACGAGATCCAGCCGCTATTTCCGACTGATCCTGCGATGAATTACCAACGATGTTTACGCGATGGTTCCTACCAACATTGTTGCTATGCTGGCCAAAGAAGGTCGGCCTTCGCACAGCCTCCAAACGCAACTGCTCATCAGTTGCGACGAACCACCATTTCCGTCTAGACAGTGGCCGTGACAGTTTAATTATCGCTGCCATGTATACTGGCACTCTCATCTAAATTTGTTTTATGTTATGATATGGTACACTAGGATTGCTACTGCATCCACTGAATTACTAATTAATCACTGAATTACCCGGTAGTGGTTTGTTTGATTAATGAAGTAGACATAAACAGATTTGTCATGTTTGAAGCTGTTTTTACGCGACCGTGGCCGCCCTCATTAGATGCCCGGAAAACGCATATTTGTCAGTTTTTTCTTTTTTTTCTCGGGGCATTTCCCAGGACCCCCATGTGCTCCACAACAATATCTTCGTCACGTAGCTGCCCTTCCAAAATGTCTTGATCTGTCTCTGGTAGGCATTATTATATAGGCTAGTTTTAATGTTTCTAAAATGTTCATGCAATGAATAACGACGCCTTAATGTCAGAGTTCTCAATGCCCTAGGTTGGTATTTTCACATCAAAAATATCTGATAAATATGAGGCTGATAAAGCAATCAATAATAAACAACCGATACGCGGTGCTATCGGACAACAAAAATAATAAATGTAATTATCAACATCAATAGCAATAGCAATGACGCATTGGATTTACTCTACAGTGAATCAGTCTATATGTGTTTCTCTGTACAGTACATGTAAAAAAATGTAAAATACATGTATCACAATTTTCTCATTACTCTCGATATCAATCATATTAATTGAGATAGAGAGGGAACATATTTCTCCGCTTGATTTAATCATGAAATTACTTGCGGTGACATCAAAGACTCCTATCAACCCACGCATGCTGCCAGTGATGGGGCGTCGGATATTGGCTCGAGAAACGACACAACCCTTAGAAGCTAATACTGACAGAGAGAATATGATTGAATATTATGTCTGCATTGGAGAATGTCTTTCAGCATCACCACTCTGGCAATAAGGTTGTTGCCCCTTTTACATGTCATTATAAGAAGTTCATCTTCCACTAAACATGACGGAGTTGGTTGGTGTGCATGCGACCCGTCACACCACAACCGCAACTGCTTCCTCTGCCAAAGCAATACACATCAAAGTTGTTCTAAGACCACGATGCAACCAGTTTAACGAGCGAGATACATGCTGAGGACATTTACAGGAGAACCGTCATAAAGTACCATAAGAAAACTGAAAACCTCCTGTAGGCCTGTCAGTGTCTCTGGCACAAAATGTGTATTCTCGTCTGTATCAAAAATGAAATAAGCTTCTAATATTTAGCAATCAATAGAACACCCTGAGCAAGACAAGCGGAGAAAATGATTTCGCGCTTTTTCTACCAGCTGTCTCTTTTATTTCCCGTCATTCACTTCATCAGTAGCTCCTGGCCAGGCACGGGTTCTGACGAAGGTAGACCCAGTCGCCGACACCGCTAAGTGATGCCTGGAGTAATACTTTGATACCTATGAAAGTCGCATACTCCCGCCCCGCCCGTCACAACGTGAGTCTTGACGCCGGCCTCGTGACCCATTAAGAATGAGCACTAAAACAGCTCCATCTATTGGTAACCTACCTTATTAGACGGCATTAATGGCTTCCACATGTGTCTTCCTTTGATTATGTTGACGTTGGCCAGCGGCAGATGAACCTGCCCGATGATACAATGGCGGCTGTATTTATCAAAGTCTTTCACGATAATTTCCAGGGTCCGCCTACCCGCTTCCTTGAACGGTATCTCGAAGGAGAAGATTTCTCCCCAACAGGGGTCCTGCGTCTTTTTCTGCACTGACGTCTGCTTTGAGTTTTTAGAGTCGGGCAGGAGAGAGATTTTCGCGTATGGATTCGAGTGCGCCATGTCTTGTCTACTCTCATCCATGCAAAAAGGGGCCGGGAGGTCACGTGCTTCAATGATCTTGACAATCAATGTCTTGGTGGGGATCTCGTATTGCAAGCTGAAATGAATCTGGCCGAGTTTGAACCGCGCTAGTTTCTCTTCGTCCGTCAGGCATTCCTCGGTGGGAGTTCCGCTAGGAGATTCGTACAAATCCGGCTTAATGTTGGTGATGCTTTCCGTCTCACTTGACAGCCTCATGCGTGGTGTCCGTGGCTGTATGGTCTCCCTATTAGCCGTCCAAAACTCGATAGGCTTCATGTCAATCACGGGGGTCGTACCGGCTCGTCTGTTCGCTAATGAGTCTTGGGAGCAGATAGAATCTTTTGCGGAGTTGTCCGAGTCAATCCGCTCACGGCCAGTCCCATAGCTGAGAACACTGTCTGTGTCCGAGTTGATCCGGGCGCATGGTTGCTTGAACGTGTACTGGATGTCCGATTTGGTAAGTGTTTTCTTCTTCTCCCCAAGGCCGAGGCATCGGTCGCAGCAGCCATCTGTGCAGCATAGGGTCTCGTAGGCTTTGCCGAGCATGTGGTGGACCTGAAAAAAAAGAGAAAAAAGAAATTAAAATGACACAGACCGAAAGCCATGTAAATACTCAGCCCTGATTGGTTTAAAATCTCAGACTGCAATTGAAGGTATTATCACCTTTATTCCGTTTATTTGCCCTACCGGTTCAGGCCTTTCGTGAGGGTCGATGTTATCAAGATTTGCCCTGGTACCATTTGATAAGACTAGAGTCTTTCAAATATACACTGAATTCTTTTAACTACGACGTTGGAGGCAAAATAACGTAATGTCTTCATCATTCTATTGCTCCATGGTTTCTTGCCGCCATCGCTATTTAGCCAGTTGCTCTTCCACCTTGGTGATGCGAGAGAACTTGAATCATCATTGGGCATAAATCATGGCGGATGTTAGCTTATCTTGAGGACCAGGGTCCATTAACCCGGTGACCCTCTTGAAGCCCACTCGAGGAACACGTATCAACAAGGACACTGTCATTACTGACCGCGCGATCGTCAGAATATGAGACAAAGATATTTTGTATTTGGTTATGCAAGCGCATGAACGGGTTCATAGGAATGGAACTTGAATAACCTCTCGGCATATTTCAGTTGACCGAAAAACCCTCAAAGATTTTCCTTCTGTATCAGCATTTCCACCTGCCTGCCTCTGATGAAACACTAACAGATTCTGGTCATCTTCTCAGCCTCTCGCCCTCCAATAAACGGGGCATGTCTACGACCGTTAAAGTTAATGACTGAGGGCAAAGATTCCAAATGGTGAACAGAATGGCGATATAATATATCATTATAATTGGCTCGAAAACGGTATTACCTCTGCTAAAGAGTAATGGGGAATGTTCCAAGGCTTCTGCCTGGCCTCGATTCTCTAATGAGGAGCTCAATGGCGTGAACATTTTATACGGCGTATACCTTCGTTATCGTAAACGGAAAGTTTCTTCTGACCATTGACTTCTATTATTGGATGCTATAGCCCCGGATTCATACCACTTTTAGTTACGGCATGAATGAACTTTACAGTTTACCCAAAGCAAGTATCACCACTAACAGATCACATCACTGCCTTCAGCCCCTCTATCGTATTTGCTTTGCTCTTGTTGCTTGTTGCTTGTAATCGTATGGCTTTCATGAGTCAAGGGAAACCTCCATAGACCGAGTACTTGGGCCAGAGTCATTGAGGAGCCTCATAGCCTAGTGGTTAACACTGCTGGCGACCACGCAACAGTACACGACCCGGGAAAGAACCCAGGGCCCGGTTGTTCAAAAGTACAAAAGTCACGTTATCCCTGACGGTTACGTTAAGTATCCTTAAGGACGTTCATCTCTTTCAGTTAATCCCAGCAAAGTTTTCAAGTTATGACATAACGGCGCCGTTAAAGCTAACATGGTTTTGAACAACTCGGCCCTGGATTCCTGGATGAACCGGCGTGGCTCTCGAGGAACTAAAATTCCTGTCTCATCACAACGATTTTGAGGCATGAGATGATCCAAGAGGGTCCGTCGGATGAGACTACCCGTGGTCCCTTGTACCTGAGTGTCCATCCCAGCAAATAAAAGATCCAAGACAGGTGGACAGTAGCCTCGTAAACTCCACCTCGGAAAAATCCAATTGTACGGGTGTTTCGACGCCGGTAATGATGACGATCAGGATGATGACGATGATGATGATGATGATGACGAGGATGATGAAAATGATTACGCTTTGAATCAAACTTTTTGAGGTGAATTCCTACAGTTAAAAGATTAGAACACTGTATTACAATCCGATTTTCACTTCGTTGTTTCAGTATTTTACTATATATTACCTTTGGCATTCTGAGGTACCATTATAGAAAACACCATCAAATCCTGACAATAACTGCTTACATTACAAATTATAAAATCCTGGATCATATTTCCATATCGACCTTCTAGTTTCTGGATTCATATTCTGTTCGTCAATGTCGTCTGCGTACAATTGCGAGAACAACAACAAAACACTTCCCATCAGCGATATTGCTGATTTCGAGAAGTTCAGCAAGAGTTGAAGCAAGGGATTATGATGGAACTGGCACAATTTAGCTGGATTGATTTTATTGCCTTGGGTTTCCTGTTGGACGTTATTGGCAAACATGGCAATATTCCATGAGGCGAATGTTGTTGCCAGCTTGAATTACCAAGGAATTCGATCGAAGAAGAAGAAGAAGAAGAAGAAAGGGACACTCTGAAATGTACTCAGTAATCTTTCATCAATAAAGTAAATGCAATAACGTTCATTATTTATGTTATATATATTGAGTTTAACGGAATTTAGCAAGGGGCCTAAGAGAGAGTCCTCCGTATCCATTGACAACAATAAGTATGCGCGGAATTCGAAGTATTTTTTCATTTCTCTTTGTGATGTATATCTAGTGTCTGAATAATTGTCGGAATTCAAAATGCACTAGTACACTCCCTTAGAAAGTAAACAGACAGCACGCTCACAACAATGTACATGTATTGATAAACAAGCGATTTTATGGAGGTTCCTGTAAATATTAAATATTTTCCTGATCAATCAATGAAAACGCACCGTCATGTCCTCAATGAAAAAAATAAACAGTGGGGAAATCTATTATCTGTTTTCGCTGGTACATTTTCTGGGTATTTAATACATTATTGAGCGAAAAACCTTCCCTTTCTTTGAAGAACAAAAGTTGATGATCAATTCAAGATTCATAAACTTATCTTTTCCTCAAATTGTATGTAAATACTATACCGTATACTAATATATACATGAAACAACCATATAGGGAGGGTCAGATAGAGATAGGATTTATTGCGAGTGTTTATTGGTTAACAGCAGGGACCGAGGGAGGGGGGGGGGGGTTCGAGGGGGTTTTAGGATCATGATTATTGAGCCCCTCATCTAAATGATACACAGGCGTTGACAAAATCAATAGCATTTTGGAATTGCTTCTCGTTTAGCGAAGAAAAAAAAAGAAGCTTGATGCAACATTTACATTTTTTGTTTCTGTCACTTTCTGATGTTTATCTCCGCGAAATGCATCAGCCACTAAATGGGGGACATTTTATTGCGTTAATGGTTCTGAGAGTTCTTACATGAGCGCCCACCGGCACGCAACCAGTTGCAACCAATTAGATGGAGAAGCTGCAAGCTGGATTATGACGCGTTCTGACTGTTGCTGCTGATATTCTTGTGCGGGTACACGTAGTTTATGAGGGAGTTTTCGCGAAGCCCCCGAGACGTCCACGTGAACGTCTATCCCCTTGTTGGACTTCGTAATCAGGAGGCCAAACATTGAAATCGGCGTTCGTGTTGGCTATTCGGCGATTCGCGAAAACTCCTTAGTATGAAAGCGTTCGTCAGTTCACAGTTGAATTGAAGTTGTCATCAGACGACTGTTTTTCCTCTCAAAGTCGAAGTCGGAGACCTCTGTACATGTATAAGCGGCAAAGTACTTTTTTGATACCTTAGATCAAAGGCGTGCGATTTCTGACTGCATCGTGGCTACACTGGTGTATCAATACATTTAGGATAAAATACACGGTGTCCGTTCGAATGTTACATGTAGTCAATCGGCGAAGCTCGTCCGTATTGAATCTTCAGTGTTTGATCGTTCTGCTTCGCTCGCTCCAGTCTGGGGCGAACTGGTGAATAAACATTGATTCAGCAAATGTATGACAATGAAGAGACCCTAAGGAGTGATCAAACCTTGCATTGCCTTCAAATGAAGCATTGCCTGATTGAACGAGTCTCATTTATTCACCTAAAGCTATTTTTGTGTACCTCGAGGTGCCGGTAAACAAATGTTTAAGTTGAAGAAATTGCGTCCCTGGCGCATCATCTATAAACTCAGAGTGTGATGTATAGCACGCTTGATCTCTTGATGACATATTACACGGGGTCCAGACAGAGGCAGCAAATATCAAACCGATGAGCGAGCGAGTTTGTTGTTGAAAGCGAATCGCTCGGGGTCTCTGCAGAGTAAGCAAATATCTAGCAGAGTGAGCGAGTTTGTTTTTGATATAGATCACGCGGAGTCCAGGCAGAGGCTGCAAACATATATCAAGCCTAACGAGCTAGTTTTATAACTAGTCACACAGGGTCCCGAAAGAGGCAGCAGCTATGAAGCTGAAGTGAATTCAACAACATCTTATCACCAGGCCAAATTCAGATGACGTGCTGGTGACGTCCTCATCTTTCCAATTTAAGGGAAGTCATGTGATGCAGCGAATTTATTCTTTGATTTCGTTATCCATCATTTCATCAAATCATTAGAGCTAAATTCCAAAATCCTGTACTATTTTAGGATTATTTACGTGTTTCGAGATTGCACTTTTTAACGCCTGAACTCCCTGTCATAAACACTCACATTTTCAAGTTAAATTCAATTTGTGAAATCTCCATCACAAATGCTTTCACCTGGGTGCCGAAGGTACCATTATGTTAGCTATGAGCTACAATCTTCGCGCCACATTCCCCATTAGTGCTTCAAAACGGCAAGTAATAGTTTTCCGAATATAGCAGAATGGTAGTGATCTCGTTAAGGATGCCATTAACGGCTACGTCTGTTACTTCAGAATTGTAACATCACCAGCCTCACTATTTCCTGTCGGGTTGACGAATGAAGACAGGTTCTGATTTAATTTTAAGACACAAGGTGTCGAAATGCCAAACGTCACAAGTTCATTCGTTTCTCAGAATCAGATTGATTTGAGGTCACTGTGTTCCGAATAGTCACTCCTGTCTCAAAGATTCATTCACACAGTCAAACCTGTCGCCCCTAGCCTCGTTCCACACAAACAAAGTCAAAGATGGCTGACTAGCGGCCATTTTGAAAAAGTGACAACGCTAATACTTGACATGCGTAATCCTTTGTAAGAAATAGCTGAATTGGTGTTTTCATCTGAATAACGTCAAGAACAGCACATTGGATAACACGTTTTTTTTATTGCGCACTGTTTACTGTCTCTGACGTCAGTCATTAAGGTATAAATTGCCTGAGTGTCCAAATAGGAAGCTTTTGAAAAAATTAAAGAATGGCTCTCTGTTTCTATGATACGAGACCATCGTTGGTACGGGTTCAAAGTAGCAGATAGGGGATGAGTTAGGAGATTGTCACTCCTATAGTTCAGACTGGTTAATGGGTTTATGCCAGCCCTGGATGCTAAACTGCGTTAATTCCCAAGTCGATTCAACGCCACAAACGTCACGAGCATATTAGTCATGTTGCAGACTTTGATTCATTATTCTCTTTGTGTCGTGGGGCAGATCTTGTGAACAATATGTTGTTTACTCATACAGTCATGTGTAATTGTAAATAAGGTTGTTTATCGTTTATTTCGATCTTGTAAACATAAACTCCATCTTCTAATGCACTTTTGCTTCCCCGAGCACACAGATGACAGAAGAAGACATCAGCCTTATATATAGTTTGTACTTTGCCTTCCCCAAGTTCGCCCTTTTGCGATAGCACATACTGCGACTTGTTCCGTGTCATTCACTCAACAATAAGTGTACTACCCTAAAGTCCCAGCCTCTACGGATTCGTCCAATGTCGTATAGAGAATAGCTAATCACTTCTGCCAATAATGTTGTACACAAAATGGCTAATGTCCTTACCTTTTCCGTTATCTTGCTAATGTTGTTCATGATGAAGCCGTGGGGATGTTACTTTCGATGCACGGTCGATGGTCAGCGTAATACAAACATCTAAAATAGAGAGGAAACTGCATTTACTGACACCTGTGAGGACAGCATTCGTGGAAGGGCATTTAAGTTAAATTCGATTACTTCGTCAGGAGCTGAAATAATGATGATATATTCTTCTTCTTTTTGGCCCAGGGTATCTAATACCCGAACATCCAGATATTCTTAAGCCTGTTTTTTGTCGTGCTATAGCACACTATCGGTATTTCGTCTCCATATTTATTCAATCGAATCTAAAATCCTGTAAAAAGACGAAATTCGCCGTACCCCAGGTAGGTCTGGATGATCTTTTGTGAGAATTCTTTTCCCGTAGCCACCTTGTCCTCCTGGTGAGAGTGTCTAAAGGTCAACCCATGTTCCATTCCATTATGGGAGGATCAAAGCTTTGACCGAGATGATCACCAGGGAAGAGATAGACATTTTTTAAAACGTGTACCCGGAAGGAAACTGCAGCTACACGTATAGAACCAGTGGCCCCGCGTCAGCCTCCAACACAGCAATTTGTTTCCAAGAAGTAGGTTTAGGCTTTACTCTGTGTGCGCATTAATGGGTGTGGACCGCAATACCTCTCTGTACAAATATCGCCGATAAGTTTATCGAGGGAAGAGTGCCTGCAGCTACAGGTTTCAGAGCGCATTTCTACAATGCGGATAATGGTTATCCTCTGCTTGCTTTCGAAAATAACGAAGTTGGAGTGACATTAGGAACAAATATGAGCGCTTCCTCTACCAGGTTTTGGCTTTGAGGAATCCAGGTTACTATCAGAACTTGCTTTGGTTCTGCGATTGCCAAAGTTGTTGAAATGTGTCTGGCGTCGCAATTACCATGACCTATAACGAAAGTCTGCTGCATTATTGAAGAACAGACTATTCACATTTCCTGTTCGATGCCGAGCATATTGAAATACTGAGCAACTCTTGAAGATGCCTTTTAGTTCTGCCGCCGGTGACGCACGAACTACATGTATGATCACGGATATGACATTCGAGTCGCAGCATCGCGACGAGGAAATGGTTCCTTTGTTTGACTTGCCAGAAGGATGCCATTTGCGGGGATTCACAATACTGAAATCAGGGCACGCTAAGATTTCTGTTTATGAAGTTATTGTATTACTGACTCTGTCTCAAAAGTGGTTCAACCGAGGAGGTGAATGTTTACCATATTTGGCGCCAATTACTCCCCTACTGATTAACCAGCAGCCGACAAAAAATATAGTCAAGGGGTAAAGAGGGATATTTTGCGATAGAAACGAATTTATTTCTATGCATATATAACAAGGCAACTATTGTTCTTGTTCGATGATAAGGCTTACGTCTAGACCTATCATTCAGGTCCAAAAAAAGGACGGCGTGGCAATGACACTTAAGAATGCCCCGGCAACGGACGAAGACATTATTTCCTGGCAGCTGGAAGTATTTTATTACCAGGGATTAAAAAATCGAAAGTAATTGTGACATTCCAGTTGCACCGGGTGTTAGGCTATTCCGACGTTGATAACTTGGTTGCCCGAGGCACCATTCCAGCTGCAATTTCCGAACGGTTGTCTTGTTAGATTGGCTGCATGGCTTTCCCGGTTGTCGTTCACGACTGATCGGACATTGACCTGGCTGGGACTGGGAAAATATTCGTACTCAGACATCAGTAATTATCCTTTTTACTGAAGTTCGTATAAATTGACATCAGCAATCATTCTCCTTTCGAAAGTTCGTACTATGACATTAGCAATCAGCCTCTTTTCTGACATTTCGTATTCTAAATCAGTCATCGTGATATTTTACGAGTTCTGACACTGACAGAAGAAACGTTACCCTTCGTGTATACAGAATCATTCACCATTTCGACACGATATTGCTGATACTGTACTACGGCTTCTGCGTGTCTTCAACTAAACTCGACAACATGATTAAAATTCTTGGAAAAGGTTGAATTATTGACATGATGAAGTTCTACAAATGATGGCTGAAGATGTAATCATTACAATTGGGATTAAACTTCCATCACGTTGAAGGAGAGAATGCCGACAAAGTCCAAGAATAACGTTCATCGTCTGCCTTCAAACTGAGAACGGCCAAGGTCAGCTACCGCAAAACAACGGATACGACGCGCTGAGTTGTTGCCATGGTGACGCAATGTTTCCAAGTATGGGCCCGAGGTGATAAATTGCATTTTGTACTTGGTACCTGGTTCAGTATGATGGGCTGTTACGGGAACTATTTACCAATAACTAGAATTATGTAACTCTCATTATCGTTACGATTCATTCAATATCATTTTTGATATTTAACGCTATGGAAAATATATCTATAAAAAGGTGCGGCGAACGATCCGTCATTGTGTTTTTGATTGCATTTTCATATCACTAAGAAAAACCTACTGAGTTGGTGTAAACAGAAAAAAACTTTCATAACCAACAAACAAGCACTTCTTTTCTTCATGAGTTTCTCACGTCGGTATAATCTTCCCGAGTGGGAGAAAAATATGTTATCCTATAAAATGTGCATCTTCAGTTTTCAATTCAAAAGACTTCAAATCAGAAATACAGGGGTGTTGCTCGGGTTGTTGTTAAACCTTTTACACATCATACCTCGGCGGAAGAGAAATAATTTTCCTTTGGGGTTTAATAACATGTATCAAGGGACCGATGAACAGAATGCGGGGTTGTTGAAAACCCTGGATTTCTATCCGTTGTTGTCCATCTCTCCTCAGGGCAATACTCTTTCATAGGAAAACGATTGCACGAAGAATTACCTGAGATACGCTAAACACGTGACTCACGCAAAAGTCCAGGGTCAGTATCATAATATTGCATTTATCACTTTCTCATTATTCTGACAATATTTCTTACTTTTGACATTTAAATTCGCCGCTGGCGAGAAAGCGATCATTTTATACTCATTATACTCATAGTCGTTAGATAAAAGATGACGTTTAAAATTTCCATCTTTGAAAATAACCTGCAACATTTTATTGACTGGGCGATTCGGTAATTTCAGTATCGAATTCAGAAATATTTTAAGCGTTTCGATATCTACATTGACTTTTTGATACAATGTAAGTACCCTAATAGTTTAAACGATTTCTTGCTGGAAAAAGATAATGGTAGGCCTACTGGTGCGAACCTCGGGTGGAAACCCTTTTCTTGGCCAACACGCCATTCCAGAAAATGAACCACCGCTCGGAGAAGCTGTACATGAACGTACAAGCGTGGCTTTAAAAAAATGAAGCCCAACGGTCTTGTTACCTCGCCAAGCACCACTGTGCTAACGTACATGTACCACTAATTTATCTTTCATCTTGTACTGCGGCACCCCAACCAGGGAACTTCCGGAACAAGGGGCGACAAAGGTATCAATTCGGTCGTCCCTTTAATAGTGAAAGCAACTAGGGGAGTCAAACGCCGATCATAAAGCGACAGCGTTTAGCGAAATAGCAAGGGCATTTAGTTACGTCAATTTGTCGATTTTGATGGCAAACTGAGAAAGGAGAATGTCAAAAAAATATGCAATAAGCGTTATGTAGGTCGCAGCTTCCCAAAATCTGCAACAATGTTTTCCCAGGTTGACGGAACACGAAAGTCCAATCTCTAATGAGACCTCGTTTATTTCAATTTAAAAGAAAATTGTTATTGATTCGAAGTAACCAGGGCAATATTCTTATTTAATGTTATTGCCCTCTCTGATATGCGTAATTCATGAGGACTTTAATTGGACGTGTGCCTTCAGAAACCCCTACTGATTAATTCCATTTGGGAAGCAGACGGCATCTGAGGACGGCAGACGATGTGCCTGGAGTGATGCCTGGAGTTGACGGGAAGTGTTTGGCAGGTCGAAGAGAACATGATGCCATCAAGGACGAGTTGCTGCGGCTAGCCTACGGCGGTTGAAAATAGGAGTGAAAATAATAAGCATATATCCCCGAACAACCGGAGCTTCAGTCATTATTGAACAGTGCGCATTGGTCGTAACATCAGCGCCTGTCACCTCTGAGGTTCCGGGTTCGAATTCCGGTCGGTCCCGCACGTCATAGAGGGCGACTCCGGGATCACTGGTTTCTTCTATACTTACATTACAATCTACCATTGACGAATTGGGTAGTTTCGAGGGGGTTGTCGCCCGAATAGGCGGCAGTTCCCGAATTGGCGACAACTCGTAAAATGGGGGTCCTTGCTTGACAGGTGCAAACATTGAGAAATACCACCACTGAGATCTTCCCAAGGGTCGTCGATAATGTTACCCCTATAAGGGCGCAGTTTATTCGATCCCGGTTTTGTGTTGCTTTGATGATTTTCTTTTAGGTGGGAAATTATTCTGTTTGATAGAAATTGGTGACATATCGGTGCCTATGAGGCTGATATTCAAGATACTGAGCAAAAATCAGTTTCCAGAGTCGCTATGATGTCGAAGAGAACATTCACGGGCAATTTTTAAATTTCTGCAAATGCGCTTTACCTTGAGAGGAAGTGCCTGGAACACCATCCGGTGGAAGCGGTATCTGCGCAGTAAGATACTCGCAGAAAATTTAGAGAAGCGGCTGCTTAAAGGTCGAGTACTCATTTCTTTGGCTTCCCTGAACATTTACATCCGTTATGCTTCAAATTCGATTTCTGGCTATGGACGCTTTGACTTCGGGACTGAGTTGTTCAACACGACGTTAGCTTTAACGGAAGCGCTAAGTCTTAAAGTGAACATTTTAATGGGTTTAAATGAAAAAGATAAGGATAACGTAACCGTTATAGGGATAACGTGACTTTTGTGCTGTTGAACAACCGCGGGCCCAGGATGTTTATTTTATCTTGTCATTTTATAGATTACAAGGGGATGGGGTCACCAAGTTCAGGTAGGCCTACGTTTTAACACATGCAAACCTTCCTGGTAAGTCTCGAAGTGCTGAGATACCCATTCCCTGTCCAAAGACTGCGGGGTTTTTACTCCTACATATACATACGTCATACATATATACAAATTATCGAGAGGCGGGGTATCTTGAAACACGCATATGAGTATGTCCATTCTCACCTTTAGACAGCAGAATCTTACAACATGCCCAGTGCTTTTTTTATTCTTTCAGTGAAAGCGCCGACAAGGTGCACATGAAGAAGACGGCGATTCAAATACGCTGAGGCAAATAATACCCCATGACGTATCTAAGCAACAAATCTTTCTCCCACAGGACTCGATTGTCCAGCGCTGAAAAGGAATACGTTCTTCCTACAAACATGAGGCTGCTGTATTTGCGTATTAGATATACCATAAAGAAATAATGAAACTAGTAAATGAATCAGGTGAGCACGAACTGGTAGAAACTGGGATGTTGAGTTCTCTTCATCATGTTACCCATTTTCTTCCTGTATCTTTATCCTTAGAAGCTTTATCCCAGATTATGTGTTCAGATATCAATTTGCTGCCAATTCTTCGATGCGATGGATTGAGAAAATAAAGTGACATTTCAACACCTACAATGTAGATCATAATCTTTCCCCTGGCAATAATATGGCTTATCATTGAATTAGATGGATTAAAAGGCGAGAAACGATTGCGTGCGCATCGAACCTCAATCGATTTTTCCAGTCATGGCCGTATCTATCACGAAATGCATTGATCCATAAGTCTCAATTGTGTCTCTTTTATCACGGCTTATTTATAAATCCGCTATACTACCGTAAAGATATCCTTGGCGGCGCGTGCGTGTCAGCGTGCCAAGTGTGATGTATCGCGATCAGACCAGGCGACAGGATGTTTACAAACAAAATTTCATGATCAGAGAAAAGCCGCATCTGCAAAAAGGCGGCCCGCATTTTTCACGTTTAGAGTCGCCTTCAAGTGAAAAAGGCATGCTGTGAATAAATATTGTAAACCTTTGGAGCAACAAAACGAATGTTTGGCGATGAAAATATGCCACAATATGGTGGGCCAATCGATCGACTTCAAGATGGAGGCAGATCAATGGAACCGGGAAGATTGCCGTCTGTGATCGCTTATCGTCTGCGCTGACTTCGAACGGAAGAAAATGAAGGACCTACCTGTGCCTGTTGTAGAATCAGTTCGTAATTTATCAAAATCTGTCTTCCTGCTTGTTTCGGTCGAGGGGTCGGTGGCTATCCTCTCACTTAAACATCCCTTATAAGGGTTGTGCAAAAGCAAAGCAGTGCCTGGGCCCGACTATACCAACTGCATTAGAATTATTGGAAAGTGGTTACCAGGACGACTGGAGTGAAGGCGCTAGTTCAATCGAATATCGAACTGTACGCGAAGTGAACGCGACAGGCGACGCCGGCTGGTGATGTCAGATGCTATTGTATCATTACCGTGCTATAACATCATCCCGCTAAGATGAGCGGTGCGATGAGTAATTTAACCTTTAGCGATGATTGCTTTGATACCTCAATGTGGCAAGTAAGCTGGTCATCTGGTCATGAAGGGAGCGGATTATAACTCGAGATTGTAAAGACAATTTTTCCAGCACATGTAAATCTGCCTATACCAGAGTGGAACTAGAACTCTGTTCTTTGATTTCCAGAGAACAGCCTCCCGCGTTTCAAATGGACCTTTACGCCACTTAGAATGTGTTCTCGATAGTTCTAGGATTTGTAGTTCTGACCAAAATGGTGGTGCCTATGGTCAACCCTAAAGATAATGCTATACCGAGTGCCTCAGTCATTAAGCATTTTCAATTATTGCCATGAACCGTTCTCCGTCATCGGACAATATAGGGCGGAGATCTTCTCCAATGGACAATGACTGCTATTACACTGTTGTCGTAGGGTCCTGATGCAATTCAGTTTCCGTGCTTTAATGTTTATGTACAGTAGAATCGAGTGTAAACGACTATTAGAAACCGGTCGTTTAAACTCCATTCTACTGTATCATGGGGTCGTTTGTTTCCGGCATGCGCTTTGTCAGACGAGATGCCCCAACCTGAGTGCAGGGGATTGTTAAAATCATCTGTTGGGACGGATCAGGACAAAGTCACAACTTGAGCCGTAAGGAATGGCTAAGATTGCCTGTTTAGACGAATCAGGACAAAGTCACGACCTGATAGTGCAAGGAATGCCAACTGCCTGTCCATATGAATCAGGACAAAGTCACAACCTGATCGTACAAGGAGTGGCAACTGCCTGTCCATATGAATCAGGACAAGTCAGAATCTGATAATACAAGAGATGGTAACTGCCTGTTTATATGAATCAGGACAAAGTCACAATCTGATAATGCAAGAGATGTTAACTGCCTGTTCATATGAATCAGGACAAGTCACAATCTGATAATGCAAGAGATGGTAACTGCCTGTTCATATGAATCAGGACAAAGTCACAATCTGATAATACATGTACAAGAGATGGTAACTGCCTGTTCATATGAATCAGGACAAGTCACAATCTGATAATGCAAGAGATGGTAACTGCCTGTTCATATGAATCAGGACAAAGTCACAATCTGATAATGCAAGAGATGGTAACTGCCTGTTCATATGAATCAGGACAAAGTCACAATCTGATAATGCAAGAGATGGTAACTGCCTGTTCATATGAATCAGGACAAAGTCACAATCTGATAATGCAAGAGATGGTAACTGCCTGTTCATATGAATCAGGACAAAGTCACAATCTGATAATGCAAGAGATGGTAACTGCCTGTTCATATGAATCAGGACAAAGTCACAATCTGATAATGCAAGAGATGTTAACTGCCTGTTCATATGAATCAGGACAAGTCACAATCTGATAATGCAAGAGATGGTAACTGCCTGTTCATATGAATCAGGACAAAGTCACAATCTGATAATACATGTACAAGAGATGGTAACTGCCTGTTCATATGAATCAGGACAAGTCACAATCTGATAATGCAAGAGATGGTAACTGCCTGTTCATATGAATCAGGACAAAGTCACAATCTGATAATGCAAGAGATGGTAACTGCCTGTTCATATGAATCAGGACAAAGTCACAATCTGATAATGCAAGAGATGGTAACTGCCTGTTCATATGAATCAGGACAAAGTCACAATCTGATAATGCAAGAGATGGTAACTGCCTGTTCATATGAATCAGGACAAAGTCACAATCTGATAATGCAAGAGATGGTAACTGCCTGTTCATATGAATCAGGACAAAGTCACAATCTGATAATGCAAGAGATGGTAACTGCCTGTTCATACGAATCAGGACAAAGTCACAATCTGATAATGCAAGAGATGGTATAACTGCCTGTTCATACGAATCAGGACAAAGTCACAATCTGATATGATGATGAAAGAAAATAACACAGGTTTGGGTTGAAATGCCACCAGAAACTTATATTATTATTATGACTGATCAGAATATCATTTCAAACCAAATCATCTCCACAAGCCACTGTTTACTGTATATTTGGCTCTTCCAAACCCTTTCTAAAAGCTAAGGTGGTCATTCGTAAAAGGCGAAGCTGGTTAAAATTTTGCAATATAAGAGTATTCAAGAGCAGTCCAAGATCAAGAAACAACAACAAATGTACATGTGGCAATATGCTTTTTACTTATCCCATTTCACTGAAACCGAACAAATAAACAGCCACCTCTAATAAATGACATAAGCAGGGTGTATATACATGTACATGAATATCATGTATATCCAGCATCTCCTAATCTATGGTTGTGTATAGCAATAAAATTAAATGACAGTGCTTAATGTACAGACAAAATCTTCATCGAACTAATCAACAGAGATCAATATTGTTTAAGTTTATGGCTACAAATTTTACTGTGCTTTTGATTTGAGAGCACTGAAAGATGATCTACTTCTTCTACTTTCATAAATATCACTCTGAAAGATTTACACTTTCCTTAGTCCTTACATGTGCCATATTGGTGCTCTTGTTTCCCATATATCATCATAATTGGTGCCTTTCCTACAAAGCCTACATGCAATTGGTGCGACTTTCTTAACCCTTTCTCTGCGGGTGACGTGCTATCTAAAATACAAACATACCAGCACGTGGTAGCACCCTCTCTAAACACGCCCAACGAACTGTTAGCTCCACTGTTCAACATTGGTGTCAGCGGTGGCCGAAAAATGGCTGCTGCAGGGCAAGGCTTAACAAATTCTACGTCAATTGGGTAAACAGTTTTGTATTTACAACAAAAATTTCTCGCAAAGTTATAACTTCTAGGATATCCATCATCCCCAAGCTAAAATTTTAAAATAGAATAAAAGGAAAACTTAAAAGATATAAACCAGCAGTTTAACATGCTTGTAATGCTAGAATGGCGATCTTAATGAAGAGTTTCCTAACAAAACAAGATTATCAATTTATACCACTCTGAGAAAATGACTTAGATTTAAATGTATGCAAACTAACAAGTCTTAAACACAAAATGTTGTTACCATGCGTACTCCCAAAGGAAGCCTTCATCGTGATAAAATGTGTCCTTAAAGGGGTACACTGTTCGTTTTTCCTGGTGGCTTAGATTAGATGAGGATACCAAGGCTAGTTTATAATGTAACAATAGGCTCAGTTGAACCTCTCTATGAAAGGGGAATGCCATTTGTATTTAATGGTGGTCCAGGAAGATAGAAAAGCAGTTACATGTATATACATCGCGGTAGTGCCATTATTATGCAAATGTGCTGAATCGTGGCATCGTAATGACATGGATATCTGTCGTCATAACAGCATAGAACGTATTTACACAATCTGAAACTTTCAAATTTAAGTACAAATTTCTAATTTCTAATGAAAGACGTCGGCTGGCTCAGATGCGGCGTAGTTATTTCTGGAAAACTCTGTTCCCAATTTGTTCCCAACATGGTGCTGATTTAAGACCTATCAGCCAGCATAAACCTGTTGACACAGGACATGTACATCTACACAATCAATTCTTTATCTATACAAAGACACTTCAGAGAGTCATTTTCGATCTATATTTGCATTGTCTGTGCACTATGTTGCTGTTAAGACTTAACATCAAGGA
Organism: Lineus longissimus; assembly: GCF_910592395.1. Classification (NCBI taxonomy): domain Eukaryota; kingdom Metazoa; phylum Nemertea; class Pilidiophora; order Heteronemertea; family Lineidae; genus Lineus; species Lineus longissimus. The sequence goes on along the minus strand of NC_088308.1, from coordinate 22,684,361 downwards.
CAACACGTCCTGGTAACCTCACTCATACCCCTCTAGTGTTTCTATCATCTACATAATCAACACATTTGCCAACAAGCAAATTCATTCTCTACATTTTCATGGCTAATTCTCCAGATACATTCAAATATTAGTCACATTGTCCATAAACATACACAGTAAGTTTTTAATTTACAGGTTCTAAAATGTAGCGTTGATTAAAAATTTATAATCCACCCATGTCGTACATGTACATGTTTATTAAAATAATTACATCATTCTTCATGAAATTTACAAGAATTCAGGCAACTACAAAACTATGTCATATGATTCTTTCTTATCTAGATCTACCATCTGAATACTACTAGCTCCAGTTTTTTTACAAATTCGAATAAATATACCCCCGTTATCATTGTTTTTCCCTTATTTTCCAAACTCCACCCAAGCCAAAGAGCATCACACGTCGTCCCTTGACATGGCACCCTCAGGGAAAAAGGAGCAGTGGTAGACCACACGCAACCTGGAGAAGATCCACTGAGGCAGAGGTCAGGTCAAGAGCTGAATGACGTGGAGAGTGGCCCATGACAGAGAAAGTGGAGAGGAGTGGTGTCTGATCTATGTGATGCCCCAGGCAGGGTGGAGGGGGATGAGTACGTTTCTCCTATTGCTCATCCAGCATTTTCTTTTCATTTATTTTCTGAACTTCCCGCTCCTGCTTTATCCTATTCCTTGTCTCAAAGTCGAGCCTGCAAATACAAAGAAAGTTATGCAAACAAGTTCACTGTTGAGTATTTTTTTCCTTACTGACCACCCTATGACGGGTTGTTTTTTTAAAATTGTGATTTAAAAATAAAATTCAACCTCAACATTTGCCTACTTCCTTCACCCATACCCTGATGAAGTGATATTTAATGGATAAAGATGGGCTTCTTGTGTCTAAATACACCTCATTTTAAAATACATATAGAAATATAAAAAATTCATGATCAAAATTATACCCCTACTACCCCTAACCCCTTACCCCTGAAAAATATATAAAAAAACATTAAGTATCAAGAAACATTACCTGTGTCTGATGATCCTCTCCACCACCATTTCTGTCGTCAACGTTGAGTTACTCTGGATCATAAGAAATTTGTCAGCTTTCTTGGGTATCTGGAAAGCATACAGATAGAGACATGTCAGAAGAACGAAATCAAGGGCCACTTCGTGAGTGTTTTTTCCCACTGTGGAATATCATTCCACGAGGAGGCAAACTGGCAGCAGGCAAGGCAAGACGCTGGGAGACCTCATCTCCTCTCGACTGGAGATGGAACAGTGGCATTGGGTCAGGTCAAGTCTTGGTGCTGAGAAAGTGTCAGGTGTTGGTGTAACACCATCACCAAGGTAACCATCCATATATTAATGTGTCTGTAATATGACAGTGAAGTCAATGTGTTATTTGTACAATTCCATATTTAGTGGTGTACTCGCTTTTTGTGGCCCACCAAATATTTTGCAAAGCACTTACTTCATATGGGTCAATTCCATCAATATCTGGTGAAATTTTGGTGATGCCGTGACAAACTAAATCAATCTGAAAGAGTAACAAACAGACGTTATTAACACTTACAATTTAGAGAGGTTAAACTGAGCCTATTGTTACTTTATAAACTAGACTTCGTGGGCTGAGTGCAAAACTGTTGTATCTATACACTTCCTTTGGTTTTGAGGAAAATGACTTCAAAGATTTGAACTTCATCAGCAGTCATCAGCCTCTTTTGTTTTGAGGAAGCCATTTTGAATGCAGATACAATGTTTTTGCACTCATGTTTTCCAGTAATCTGCAGATACAATAGTATTACATTGGTAGTTTAGGGGCGTATGATAGAAGGCAGCACTAATCAACACAATAATATTGTAGATATGATGTTTTTGCATTGATTTCTGGGGCTAACTCATTTTTTTTCAAATTTGTCAGTTACAACAGTTTTGCGCTCAGCCCACGACTTGGTATTCTCATCTAATCTAAGCTTACACTGAAATGATCCATCATCTGCTGTGTGACTGTATATGGTGCTCCTATCACAACTTCACTGACAAACTGAAATACAAGAAAGCATTATTGACAACATTCAAAGACAAAATGGCTTGGAAAATAATCAGTAACAGCTGGGCAAAATAACCAGCAACCATGCAGCTTTTTGAGACGCTGATGTGATGCATTGGACTTTTGTACCTTTTTGCTTTTCAAGTTTGCACAGATTCTGCTCATAAAAACAACCTTTTAGATTTCAATTTTACTTTTTTACGAAAGAAATTTGAAAGCAAATTTTACCTTGCATGAGAGGATACTCAAAACTCGTTCGTTTAAATTCATGATGGGGTAATTTGAACCTTTGTATCGGTTGACAATCTGGAAGTAAACATTGAAGAATAGTCGTTATCACAAAGCAATCACCATCTTGGAAACGAATCCCTGGGGATCAAGAAAGGAACTAGAGATGACTGCCAGGTTTGTAGATGTAAGGGACAAAGTGTTGGTGTCTTAGTTGGGTACAAACCAGCAATGTTTGGATTTTAGGATTCCAAACGCCCTAGACCAAGTTGCCCTCCCTGAATATGTAAACAATTGTCGATCTCCTATTTGACTTATAAACTTACCAGGTCTGTGTGAAGACCAACAATCAGGAAATCGCCCTTTTTGGAAGCAGCCTCGAGGAAGTTTACATGACCGACATCTGGACTCCGTCAAGGATTATCAACAGCTGTCGACTATGAATCAAACCATATAACATTTTCTGATCTCATAACTTCAGAACAGAAAGACATAAATCACAATGGCCTATTCATTTCTCTATTGATTTCCTAGTGCTGTGACCTTAAGGCGGATGCCATCTTGTTTTCTGAAATGACGCATTTTGGCCGGGTTTCTGCCAATAATTTCGCTCCCCCGTATTATTTTTGCATGTTAATTCTTCAACACAAAAACATGGACGCCAATGATGACCCTTAATGGTTTCTGGTGAACCATTTAGTAAAAGGATACGCAGCAAATCAAAAGCTCCTGCAACGTAAACAATCCTATCCCCAGGTTTTGGATCCTTGCCGGAGGAAAACTGTATGATCTTCTTAGATGTGGCAAGAAACTGGGATGTACCAGTGTACGGACTTTTGGTGCTGTTATCCTGGTAGAGAAAAGAAAGAATATGGAAAATTCTTGAGCCAACCATAACATGTAAGGCCACATTATTCGTTATCTAATTTCCGATGTTTTAGAATAGAAATTGATACCTCACTGTTGGTATTGATTGTCTCACCAAAACTGCTCGTTGGAGCTGAAATGTTGGCCAAAACCTCACTTTTGCCTCGGTTTTGGTCTACATTTTAGCTCCACCCTCGCGGTTTTGGTGAGACAATCAATACCTCCAGTACAGTATCAATTCCTTAAATAATTACTTCTAATTCAACATTTTCATCACCATTTTGCTGTTGGACATGTATACACCAGTAGACCAGCTAAGAATTTTTAGCCGGGTTAAATTTCCGATTTTACCAGTGGACTGTACTATTGGACATTTATGGAAGTAAAGTCCATGAGCAGGTGTGTATCTTAAATCTGCATACATGTACCAAAACAAGTTTTCAAACAAAACAAACACATCTTGATCTGAATCTATATTTGTACTCCCACCAATTCATAACCCTGTGATTTTAGGACACCGTGTTTTATAATCGAGTGTCAAAACACCTTGCGAGCCCACGTGCAGCTGTATAAAGTCAATCTTGACCTTTCACTGTCCCAAAACCAGTGACTGCCGTGTTTATTTGCACATTCACATCTTGATCTGAATATATATTTGTACTCCCACCAATTCATAACCCTGTGATTTTAGGACACCGTGTTTTATAATCGAGTGTCAAAACACCTTGCGAGCCCACGTGCAGCTGTATAAAGTCAATCTTGACCTTTCACTGTCCCAAAACCAGTGATTGCCGTGTTTATTTGCACATTCACATCTTGATCTGAATCTATATTTGTACTCCCACCAATTCATAACCCTGTGATTTTAGGACACCGTGTTTTATAATCGAGTGTCAAAACATCTTGCGAGCCCACGTGCAGCTGTATTAAGTCAATCTTGACCTTTCACTGTCCCAAAACCAGTGATTGCCGTGTTTATTTGCACATTCACCAAGAGGTAAAGGCTTCTTGTACACTGTCAACATTTTCGGTAAATAAATGTTCTAGTTGCAGAATAATTTTTTGGAATTATTCATTTGGAGAGAAGTAGGGCCCTCTGACAACGTTTGATAGAATGAAACGTAATTCTTTACAATAACCAGTAAACCATGCAATCAAAAGAAATGGGATGACCATTACACAGACAATGAGGTACAGACCTCTCTATCTTGCTGAAAAAAACCCAATTAGTTTCACTGAAAAATATCTGAAAATGGTTTTGTGTTAATTTGCACCTTGGTAGGGCATGGGTTATGATGCGTTATTATCCACAGCATACTGTTTTTTAACTCCAGTAGCCTACGGATAATAAACCACAAGAAGGAAGTAAGGTCAGCACTCTTTGCAGGATATGATATGACGAGAGGACATCCAGGAATGAACTTTCCTCTTATGCTGAAAAGAATATATATGAGTATAAACACCATCATCTACTAAGAAAAGCTGAACATTCTCGATACCCATGACCAAATTCGATTTTCAAGGAGGAATTGGAAAATAGCTAAGGACAGCCTACGAGATCAAAGTGACGGTTGTATCAATGGTAAGACATGCTGATTTGTCAGTGTTGTGCGTAAGTCTTAAAGTCTGCTCCATCACCTCCAATCCAATCTGGCAGGAAATCTGCCAGTCAACCATTCATTATTAGATTGCCAATGAAATTGCCTGAAAAAAGTTAATCTAATTGAGGCTGCCAACCACCGTGCTGTTATGATCAAATTCTACAACATAACTTGCAACAGTCACTGCTGTCCTTAATAGAGAGGTGTCCTGAGGTCAATTTGAGGTCAATTTGAATGGAAATGACAGGTTTGGAACCGAAACCAGTGTCCTTAATAGAGAGGTCTCCGCGAAGAGAGGTTCCACTGTATATCAGTGGTGAAGGAGGGATACAGATGTACACTGCCGATAGATAGATAGATAGATAGGCACATGATATTAAAGGATGATGTATCTATACCGAGTCTCACCATAGGCTCTTTTGAGAATGAGTCGATGCGCTCACGTTGCGTCTGTACAGAAAAAGAGAGCAGCACATACAAATATATTGAAATATACAATGGGTAATGGTTCAACTAGGGTAGACCTAACTAATGCTCTTTCACTTGGTCAACTAAAGCAGGTCAAATATGACACTGGCAACCCAAGGCTGTGTAACATTACTATTTCTGATTGCACTTTAACAATTAAGTCACAAGAGGTCAGCCAAGTTCCTTTAGCCAGATCTATCTGAAAAAAACACTTTAACATGTTTGAAATTTAGAACATTTTCTAAAGGATTTTTTAATAGCTTTACATACAATACATAAGAACAATACAATACAGTAAAACAAAATCAAAACATCAAGGATAGGTGGTGTCTTGTGTTCTGAGGCACATTATTACTCAAGAAGTAACCACTAGCTACATGTAAGTTTTAAATCAAAATAAAACGAGATGTCTACACTTGCATTGGAACAAGTTGTCGATGATTTCACAAACTGGCCAATCTACAATTTTTTTGAAATCGAGATAACAGCGTCATATAGGTTCTACTACCCATGTCTACATGTGATATTCAAAGTAGCTTTCATAATAAAATATAGGGCAGTGCATCCAATCCAGAATCATTCAAACAAATACAGAATCTTTGAGTTGAGTTTTCGCAAAAATTAAAAATTTGCTGATTGGCCATTTCGTGAAATCATCAACGAAATAATGATAATTTAGTTGTATAAAAGCATTAGATTGAGCTACTACACATCAAGCTTTATCCTTTGTTATGAGGGCACAAGGGGACAAACAACTCAACGGAATGCAGTAGCTTGGCAATGTGATGAGCAGTGAAGATAATTAAACAAAACATAGGAGAGCAACAGACATTGAATTCACTCCACCCTGTAATTAACTGAACACAGTGTCTAATTTGTAACAAAAAAAAAACAAAGTTCAGTAGATCACATCTGAAAATGTTTGAAATACTATTTACATTTGAGACATTAGCAAAATAAATCCCAACAGACCGATATCTTATCAATTGGCCAAGGGGCAAACTCCTGGTCGCAAAAAAACTTGTCAAGAGATTTTCTCCCTTTTTCTCCCTTTTCCCTATATGTATGTAATGTGACTTCCACCTTCTTTTGACAGAGCCGGTCACAAATAGGGTATACTATGGACAGAATCTGCTCTATACCTGGAGGAAACTCAAAAGATCACTGGAAGAAGGGCAGTGATGAGAATTCCACGCACAAAACAAGAAATGAGACTGAACAAAAATTAATCTATACTGAAAGTTTCAGGGCAATAATGCATTTATACAAAGGTGCTTTGCTTAAAATGGGGTGTATGTGCACCCACAGGAGAAATCAACTGAAAAACACTGTTCCACATAAAGGTGGGGAGCAGTTCAGTGGCTTGGAAGGGATATGAACCCACAACCTCCCAGTTAGGAGTCCAGCATTCTTATTCTTGTTCTTCCAATACTGGTTAATGGAGACCATTAGCCCGAGCCGCATGTGGATAAATGTAAGGTCATGCAAGATAGAACGTTAAAATCTGCACTGGGACTTGGTGCTCTTGGCAAGCATCCTATTGGAGGCGTTGATTATTTCAAACAGCTACACTGAGCATCACGCAGCATTAAAATGTATTATCAATGCAACAATTATATTTTCTATGATCGAGTTTAAAAAAGTGTTTAAGTACCGGTTGCATTTTGGTCGACTGAAAATAAATGGATAAGATTGACATATCAGTTCATTGTTCAAGTAATGCCCACTGTTGTTAACCCTCTGAACCAAAATTCCAAAAGTTCTGTGTTCACTCAATTGATATTTACAGAAAAGATGGTCAAAATAACTAAAATTTCTGTTATTATAAAAACAAACTGTTTTGAATAAACCCTGCCCCCCCCCCCCCCCGCAAGTTTTCAATGATTTTTCAGAAATAGTGTCATACCTGCCCTATCTCGCCAACTTCATCCTTGTTGAGGTTATCTTCTGAGTATTGGTGATGAGCCTTGGTCAATAACAACATTCTAAAATAAGAGGAAACGAGGCGATAAACAAAAAGATTTTGGGTATAGTTTAGGTGTTGCAGTGATAGAAGTTAGTGCAGCTACTATCACAATGTTGTGAGGATTGTAAACCACACAATGTTAACAAAACATCACATGATTCAATGGTAGTTCTCTTTGACATTTACAGATTGTTGTCTGCTGAATCTTTTCAAAGGAAATAGAAAGGTTCAATGGGAATTTTCATTAAACTTTACAGATTTACAGATCGTTGTCTGCTGAACCCGGTCAGAAAGGAAATAGAGGTTCAATTGGAATTCTGATTGAACTTTTCACACTGCTCTCTGCTAAACCAGGTCAGATTGATATAAAGGCTCACCTTCCGACAATATCTGTGGTTGAAACACCTGTAGTTCTGTTGAATTCTCTGAAAAACGAAGATGATTACGGTATCAGTTGTGTGAGACTCAAAGCTCCTAGTACAAAATAAGCAGTTTGAAATGAAATGTGACTTTTGAAATTTTGCAGAGATTTTTTAGACCAGTTCTTAAATGGGAACGCCGTTCAAAATTACTGGTGGTACAGGAAAATAGTAATGCAGTTACATGTACACACAATGCCATAGTGCAGTTATTATGCATACAAACTTGCTGAAAACTGGTATGTATAGTATTTGTCTAACTGTCTAGACAACAGCATTGTTGAAATTTATATTCAGTATGTAGTTACGCTATATGAAATTTTCAAATTCAACTCTAAAATTTAAATAATAAACAACAAGAGGGGGCCAAAATGACCATGACTCGAATGAAAATAAACTTGTTTTGAGGTAGAAGAATTGGAGACAGCAGATCATCCTCTTGGCAGACGCTGCAAGGACAACATACTTGTATCTCCCCGATTTCTTCATGTGGTCGTAAACATCAACACCGGTAGCAGCAGACACTGTCACATCATCTGCAACCGAGAAAGTCTTCAATATTTGTATTCAGTGTTTTTTATTGTAGACAGGCCACAGTTAAATGATACTGAATAAATGTGTCTGTGAATAAATGTGTCTGTGAATAAATGTGTCTGTGAATAAATGTGTCTCTGAATAAATGTGTCTCTGAATAAATGTGTCTCTGAATAAATGTGTCTCTGAATAAATGTGTCTCTGAAAATGTTCATCTGATTGTTAAATATGTATTAAACAATTCTTCTTCAGCATTGGAACATGCATCCATTCTTAGAAATGAATGGAAGCAAAATCTAAAAGGATGATTACGTAAAAGTTTAGGGCAGCAAAACATAAAGAGATTTACAGTAAATGACATTTTGATGTATTGAATCTTTATTGTTTGCATGTACAGACAGCATATGGAAATGGACATCGTTATCAATGCTGTAGCCATAGTAACTAATGTACCAGTACTGCTAAGTATCAAAGGAATACAATTAGATGGACAATTAAGTCATTTGTCCCTAGCTGGAAATGGACACCCTAATGATGAACTGATCAATGTACACAATTTCAGGGGATTTCAAACAACCAGCGATTCAGCCCATTTTTATTTTCATATTTTCTCGGGCGGTGAAAATAAACCTTCTCATTTCCTGTTTAAAAGTCTGGCGTAGATCAGTTAGCTAGATAGATTCAGCAGGCCTGATGAACATGTGGACAACAGGGCCCGCAACAGGGTTCCATTCAGAAACTCGCGTTTGACTTGATGATGCATCTATAGTTTTGATACCGACTGAGGTGCGGGAGGCATTATAGCATTCGTGCAGAATTCACTTTGAGGTATCTGATTGTCACGTCAGATGATGGTTGCAATCAACAAAGCCCATATCAGAAAAACATCCACAACAATCTACCATATAAATTGTCACCCTGTTGCTAGTCGGTTTTGATGCCTATTGACCACCACGGCATGTTCAGCAAGGACATTACCCCCATGTTTTGCGCAGTTGTCATTATGATTATGCCGTTTTAAACCAGGACAAGAATTTTAACAAGGCCCCATATCAGTTTCTGTGCAACCTTCAGCAATGCTGGCCTTGTGTCCTCATGATTTTCCTTTCATGTTTTCCATTTACCAAGGCCTCATTTTAGACTACATGTATATGGATTTTCAACATAAAATTACCCTTTTTCAAACTTTTTGGACAAAATCTTGTTCTAACACACATTTTTTGGTGACTAGCTATCCCCTGCTAATATAAAGTGACCACTTGCTGCTGATCACTGGGAACTTAACGATTATCATCTGGTAGTCATATTGATTTTAAAGATTTATTGTCATAATCACTCATCAACAGAATATTAGTTTAGAGTTTGATATTCCAGGTGGGTTCATTATTACGTTTTATTTATGGAAGGCTGGAGTCAATTAAACTTTGCACTGATGGATTGGCACAAATTGTCTCCATGCCAACTAAGCCCTAAGGATTGAATGGGCAAATATCACGCAACCTAACAAGAAACAAATACAGTCTAGTACACAGGAAAAAGTTTCTGTTACAGAATCTACATGTATTATCATATGGGCTCATGGTAGAATATATTAGGTCTATCACAAACCATGATTTACATCGGATCACCAATCCCCGATTCTATGATGGGCCAACATAGATTCTATGATGGGAATTCCATCATAGATTCTATATCGATGGGTTGCATCATAATGCACTTTAACATAGGTTTGCTAATCCTAGATTCCCTGACAGCCCATCATGGATTCTATGATAGCCCATGGTAGATTCTATGATGGGAATACGGCCGTAGTTTTGCTGGTACCCTATTTGGTTTTACAGTCTTTTTCTCCCTTTGCTACTGCATTTACACAGCCTTCTACATTGCCTGATAACTGAAATATCACTATGTGAACCTCTGTATCAAGCCATCAATGAAAACCTACCTCCATGGGCTACAAAGTCCAAGTTGTTCTCATCAAGCAGTTCCATGCTGCAGAAATAGGGGGCAGCCTCTTTGACCTGAAATGCAAAACAGTGGACACTCTCTTTAGCGGACACCTCACTATGACGGACACCCCCGTCTATTACGGATGCCGCATTGGGTCACGAATTAGCAATTTCAATTGAATTTGACCTCAGTATTGATGACACTTGATTAGAAACAGCATTTGTCAGTCCCTGGGGTATCTTTTGAGAGGTTCTACTGCACTTCAGACTTAGTTCTTTATTGTCATGCATTTGGGGCAAGGACACTCTTCTCAGTTAGTATTGTAGTTATCCAAAGGCCTAAATTGAAGTCGTAGGAAACAGGATAATTTTCTCACCTCGTCAACCCATTTGATAGCCCGTATCAAAGTGTAACGTTCTTGTTCAGTGTAGACTGGGGGTCCCTTGTGTTTCGTGATCTCTTCTACAAACAAACACAGTGACATCACAATCAGGCAGTTATCAGATGAGAATAGTTGTTTTCAAGATGTGGAATGGGCAGAAAATCACAGCCAGGATTCGGGATCGACACCCTCATTTCAAAAGGATTTGGATAAAGCAATATAATATTATTGAATTTGAATTTAGCCAAAATTGCTAAACAACTGAAAGATAGAGAGATTGGGACAGGTATTTCCTTCACTCATGAATTTAAAATAAAGACTATTGAACTACATTTCTATAATGTAGGCAGGATTTCACCTGGTCTATCAGTCAATGGAAGAAACTAATATTCAATAGTCTATGAACGTAAAACTCAGGGTAGTTTTGACTCACACCTTGATAATCGGGCCTCATCTTAAAGTATGAGGTTACATACCCCTACTCTGAGGCAGCCACAAGGCTCCCAAAGACAGAAATCTGACTTACTTACCATCACAGTGAACTCCAACGGTCAGATGGTCCCCTAGTTGCTTTGCCTGTGGAAATAGACCAAAACAGTTGATCAACTTCTTTAACAACTAAAAGGTCAAGTCACAATCTCTAGCAAGGATTGTGTTGTCCTGGGGCTCAAGTACGTGATGTAGCACTATCCAGGGCAGGCTGCTCTGTAAGCTGGAAGGCCTGATAAGATTCTCGGCAATCTGGGGAATGGATTTTTCACGGTGAGCATGCTAAAAGCTGTGCTGGCAGTATTATTGTTGGCAAAAGCAAAGGGGCACAGTCCAAAATAGATAACACTATTTAACAAAGATCAAGTACTTTAAAATTACAAGAGATATTGACAGAATACATATCTGTATGTACGTTTAAATTCAAAATTCTGTTGACACTAAACCTTGCAAGAAAATCAAGCCATGAAATACACATTTAAAGTGTAGAAGATAAAATTTAGATATAAGAAGTTGTGAACACAAGTGACCATTTCAAAAAAATATTTGTCTTGCAGCCTTTTGTATTTTTAGGGGGAGTGCAGGCCCTTTGCACCCCTCTGGATCTGCCCGTTAGACCTACCTCATAAAAAAGAAAATATTAAATCTCAACACTCACCTGTCTGATGGCATTTGCATGACCAAAGTGAACCATGTCAAAGCTGAAAATAGCCAAAAATATTACAATCATTTTTGACTAATTTATATAATAATAGGAAATAATACAAAAGTAAATGAATTGGAATAGTTTTAACAGTTTAAAATTTGCATCTAGGCGACAGCTGACAACTATTTGTTGTATACACTGAAACACATGCAGGAATCAAAACACAAAATCGAAAGTTGTTACAGCATGATGACCTTTTCTGCAATCATGACAAATGGTAAAAAAAACACCCAACCAAGAAGTTTGGAGAAGTAGTAAATAAACAAGTAAGCCCCATATGTACAGCATAAAGATTTGTCAGCTCAATTGCAGAATCCCTGAAAAAGTCAAAAAAAGCTCATCACTGCAAAAGGTTCTATAGCTAACCCAGGAACCAAAACCCCTCCTTGAAGCATCTGCAAGGGATTCTGCAATCAAGTTGACTTAGAGGCTCAATAGACAATTTACTTACCAGCCATCAATGTAAACCCTAACAGGCTTCTTTTCACTGCTCTCAGCCATGTCAAACCTCTTCAGCAATCGCTATGGAATAAAAAAAACTTGTCTCCTGGCTCACTGTTTTACGGATCTCTTTTTTCGGGTGTTTTCGGTAAATGTGGTTGAAATCTGGACAGAACTTCAGAGATGAGGAGTTTCCAATTTGCCTGGTAAAAACAATTCATCGATTGGAATCCAAGTATGTCATACAAAACATATTCATGTAAATTGTAAGAGCATTGAGAGTAGCCAACACAATACTACAACCTGCAACTGGCTATTACTAGTCTGAACTGAACCATCTGCCGTCAGCCACCAGCACTTCTATTCAGTCATATCAATATTTGTTCTGATTGATGGCACCACTATACAGACATGACAGAGTTTAGATATAGCCTTGCCCTAGTCATGCCATCTCAATTCTACCATTAGTTGCAGCTGCAGTGTAATAGCTGCAGTGTAACAGCTGCAGTGTAACAGCTGCAGTGTAATAGCTGCAGTGTAACAGCGGCAGAATTCATCTTCTTATTCCTGCAGATCTGCTTCAATTTGGCAACTTATTTCCTTCAACTTATACTCCCAATTCCTACACTCTGGATACAGTGGACCGGCCTCGTCCCTCACGCTAAGCACTGCACTTCAGAACTTCAGTCACGGCACAGTTGGCACATAAAAAAAGACATAAACGCATATCTCCTTCAAGAAACACTGCCTTGTGCACCAGATAATGCACGATTGATGTCATTTATTGACTCTGTTGGTGTTAGTTGATTGGTCAGTTATGCGCAAACCGTACCATCATCATAGTCAGGACCGAAGTGTCATATTGTCTATGATAAAATCACAGTGATTGAGTGACACTGACACTGACACTCTGTCGGACGTGATCAATCAGAATCACTGACCATGTGACACCGACACACTCAATGTCGCTGTGGCCTCAATGTCGACAGACACAAACTAAAACTTCTACAGTTGCAGGCTCTCCAGGGAAGGCTCTCCAGGGGCAGGGCAGTCAGGCCAGGCCCAGGACAAGGGCAGGGGCGGGGCAGGCTCAGCCCAGGGCCGGGCCCAGCCCGGCCCACGACCGGTGTAATGTTTTTGAGTGTTTCTGTTTTTGAGTGTTTCCCCTCATTGTTTGGGAACGCTCAAAAATAGATTGACAAGTTTTTCTGTGTATCCCCCCTATTGAAAAGTCGTGGTCTCTCTAGCTGCCTATTGTTTGGAAACACTGACACATGGGAAACAACCACAGATGTTACACCGGGGCCAAGAAGTAGGCCTTTGTTGTGTGGATTTCAAAAGTACTGCATTACTTTGGAAAGCAGATAGTTAGCAGGAAATCCTCTCTTGTGATCTCTAGTGGAAGACACAGTTTCGTGGAGAAATCGAATGACTAGATCATGAAATTTGAGGCCCAAAATAATTTGTCCTGGAAATTTCGAACCGGATGTAGAGAGCGACATCTAGCAGTGGTTATAATGTAATTGACAGAACATGAAATTTATTTCAAAAAAGTACATTTTATTCAATATTTTAACCTCTTATAGGTGATAAAAATATTCAGTAGGGTAACTTGGTTATGGATGGATATAACTAGCTCATTAAAATACTAATCAGATGCCAGAAACTTGCGTTATTTATTAGATTTGCAAGGTTTTTCAGAAGAAGAAAAAATATATTTCGTGATGGGGAAATATGCAAGTACCATACTCATCCCAAACATTTTGCATGTAACAAGAATATCGGGTCTATTGATTCATTTGAAGGTTATTTCATGATTTCATTTGCCCATTAGAACGTTAGTCTGTTTCACTAGACAGATAGGCCTATATTAGAGTGCTACCAGTGGCACTGTGCCGTGGCAGTGAGTGAGTAACCACCAGACCAGTGAGTTAAGTGGCCAGTGCAGAGTCTCGATCGACTCGTCATATTTCGCCAGACTCAGTAAAACGACGGTAACCTAGGCTACCACCATTCACCACTTTCCTCTAGAGCAGAAATCCTGTACAGTCCAAATCACACAATTGACATCCTGTAAGACGTGTTATCAGCGATCATCATGCCAGCGCTTAGGTCACCTGTAATATACGCAGGACATTGAGAGATAAGCGCATCACTGGTGCGTCATTGGTGTGCAATTTGCTCGTAGTTGCGCGTCACTGACACGAAGCAGGACAGAGGTCATTCTTGACTTTGACTGTAGGACCTCCGCCCCCCTAGAAAGACAAAAAAATGTGGCTTCATTATCATTTTGACATGCTCCCTCAGTTGGTGCACTTGTTTTTTTAATTCTTGTATATTTTGGATGTCAACTGACACTTTGAACATTTACTGGGCTTTATAGGCCTATAGCTACTCCACACAGGAGGCTACACTACAAAAGGTTAGGAACAACCCTGCCACCCTCCTATTCCTACCGAGTGCTAGAAAAAATGACTTCATTGCATCTAGGTTACAATCGAAATGTAAGACCATTTTCTGTTTCAGATTTTTTTCAAAATGAATAACCGTGACCTTTCCACTAACCCGTTTGCGGCACTCTTTACGAGTGTTGCACAAGCTCAGGATTTTTCCCTCAACAAAACAGCTGCTCCAGGTAAGAATAACTGTGCTTTCAGATATGAAGCTTTCAGAATCTCCTTTTAAAACTACAGACGGGACAATTCCCAGAAAGGGAAATTTCAAGTAGTGCATGTAATGCAGTGCATGAGAACTAGTTACATTTGACCCCATATTGGGTCAAACCCATTCATTCATTCAGGCCACCGCGCTAAATGTTTACAAGATTTCCCTTTAAAATAAATAGTCATTGTTTGATATAGTGTAGGTTTTATAGTTTTAGTATCCAAAGTTTTCTACTAAACTGTCTGCAGTTATGTCTCCAGAGCCAAGTGATGAAATAAGCAGCCTGCCGATTCCCAAATCACCAAAACAAAATCCGGAGGAAGACATCAAAAAGTTGGCACAAGCGAAGTCGGAGACAGATCTGATGCTTCAGAAAATATTTCTGATTACTTTGGACAAAGGTATGAATAGGTCAGCTTCAGTTGAATGGCTGTTGCAGTCACTATATGCGACCCGTCACAAGAACAACCAAGACGAGATGAGCCTAAAAGACACCAGGAGATAATGGAAGAAATTGATGTACTCAGATTTCACAAAAGGCAGACAACAATGCCACATCCTGGCACCAGTTGTTTTCAATATACTCGGCCTCTCGATATTGTAGCGGTAGAAAAAATGAGACGAAGGAGTGAAAAAGCCGAATCTCAGGATGAACCTGACAAGCTCCAAGCAACATGCGCCTGGTTTTGCCGTTACCGGTCACATTTGGTCTTGTAGGAGAGGAAAATATGTAACTTCTTGTCCTTTCAGAAGCAGACTGCCACTCTGGAAGACCATCTCGATGTGTCTTTCTCTCTGAACTCTATGACATGCTGGACCAGCAAACATGGCTGGATTTTGATTCACTTGGTCAGGTAGGGAAAATGGAAAGGCTATGTTAACAGGCTTTCACATTTGAGCTGTTTTTCCCTCTCAAGTTGGCTTTGAAGAACTGACTCACTCTCCATAGATTAAAAATAAGGACAGTGTATTTTCATGGGGTGTGATAACAACGGTTTTCCAAAGAATGATTTGAGGGGAGTGATGGGGATTTGAGTGTGATCAGTTCCCTTTTAAAATGTGAATGTCTTGCAAAATATTACACAAGCTGTCATCAGCTCTTGGTAGATGAACCTAGCAACTTGGCTGTGTGTCTCTTTCTCTCTTTGGTAATCTGATGTCTAGGACATCAATGGTGCATGTTACACCTTTGTGTCCTGTCTGCAGTAGCCCCCTAGTTTAGGTGGACACACTGTTAAACGGTGTGTATTAAGTGCAATTGAGAGCCCTACGACTATTTCGGTCTTGACTCTTGGCACCTTTTGAATTTGACCAAAATCATGGTCAAAAACACACTTTTTGGTGACTACTTATACCCTTGTACTTGGACATGGATTGTCAAAACGTCATTCCACTTGTAGGCAGTGTTTGAGCGCCTGATGTTGAGCAGCCCGGGAGAATGTGTCATCAAGACCGGAGATCCCTCCGTATCTGACCCTCGTGCAGCGAGCTTGGCAGGAGAGATTGAAGTGCTGCGATATCTGACCGGTTGCTACATAAGAACGAACCAGTATGCAAACACAAAGAAGGTAGGAGTCTTATATTATTCTGCTCTGAGGTTACCAAAAACGGAATTCAAAGGCTATCGATATAAAAACATCTGCCTTCTCTGAAATTGATTTTTGCGATTTTGCAAAATGGTCTTGCACTTTCCCTTCATAGGACTGACGTTGTCCTCATCAACATTATCAAAGGGCATGAAAGTCATGAATGCCACCTGTCACTTAAAAGGAGTAAGCATGATCAAACCATGTTGTAGCGAATCTTCTCTCTTGCACAGAATCTAATCGAGGTCAGCTCCCTTGAGTTCAACTCGCTTTTAGCAGGTTTCTTTGGGTGAGGTGCTAAATCGTACAAATAAACACAAGTACATGTACATGTATTTTACAATTTCACGAAATTTTATTCCATTTTTACATTTTTTCAAATTCCCATAGACTTTAATCAAGACATCCGTGATATACCAACAATATACAAACAGTTGCTGCAAAAACTTAGGTGAAAAAAGCCATATCCACCTGAGGGTATTTTGGGAGACATTGCCTACACAAAGTTTCCATCTTGTCGGTTGTCTAAACAATGTTTCCATCAGTACGACAATGTTGCCATCTTTAGGATTGTCGATGAACTGAAATGGCCAAGCTCGTAGACTAATGGTGGATGCATGAACCGAGTCTGTCTCCTCAGTTAACATATTCAGAAGTTGATACAACTTTGTCTTCCTCCATGGCAACCCAGATAGGCACAGTTCACACTTGACAAAAAACACCTACATTTTATTTACATAATCACATCATAACGTCTGTTTCAGTCTTGTTAAGAAAACACATTGATTGAAAATGAATTGAAAAATTCACACAAACAACACCTTCGTGCAATAAAATTCTTTATAAACGCTAACAAGGGACAAAAGTACCTTTGGCCAGAGCGATCTCAAAAACACTTCATCTGCGTGTCTGTCATACTTGTGTCTCCCTATCCAGTGTAGCAGGTACGCACATACAGTTGTTGATAGTACCATTGGGCCGCCGCTCCAATGTCTCATCAACCCCAGCCTTCTTATCATCATCGTCATCGCCATTTATGAGAGTCGTTTCAACATATTCCCTGATCGTGTGTTTAATCTTATATTTCAGGATGTCGTCTTCAACGGCATCCTTCCCGCTGAAAAAATCAAACAACTTTGGGAGCGTCACGGCAAAGAACGTCGCTATGGCTTGCCCAAGACTTGAGATATTGCCGATTTGATAAATATTTATGATCGAACCGACATAGAATAGAAAAATTGCAATCATCATGAGTTTTGCTAAGGCTGCGAGTTCGTGCTCTCTGAGGGGGCAATGGCGATCAAAGATCTTGTTATACAGTTGTTTTGGTATGAGTGGAATTCCATCTTTTCTGTAAGCCACCAGAAAGATTTTGTTATCCTCCTGTACTTCCTGATCGTTTACTTCTTGCAGTGCTTGTTTCGCATTCAACTCCTTCTCTTTCTCATTCATCTCTTTCTGTTCCTCCACGCAAAGTTCAAATATTTGTTTCTTGACTTCTTTATAAAACAGTTTCAGTTTATGCGTTGTGCTCAGCAGATAATAGAGGGCGACAACTTTTATAGAAATGATGGGTAATGTCTCCATGTAATGCTTGATGACACCTTTTATCGTGTAAAGAATAAAAAGCGAGACAATTTTACAAGAATATATGAAAATCAAAAGTGCAAAGAGAAGCCCTAGAATGATAATACCTGCGCAGGTTAGAAAAAGAAATGCTTTTCCGTATTGTCTTTTCTTGTATCTGCGGAGGCAGCTCCGCGCAAATTTGTCTGTCTCCTTCATCTCACTGAAGAAATCTATGACCATATCCCATGGAAAAAAGTTTGTCAGAGGAAAAAGCAATGCAAGAGATGCTATACATGTGAAAAATCGTATCGGTCGACAGATCAAGGCCTTGCAGCACGACTTGCACCCTTCTGACTTCTCAGGCCAGAGTGACAACCTTAACTGCTTGAACCAGAATACCCAAAATCGCGGCTCAGCGATCAAACATAACCTGAATTTCATTTTGTGATACAACAAATGCATGCCTTTATTTTCTGACTTTGGTGTCCGGAGTTCCTTTGGGAGTTTCATGCATCCTAAATAGTGATCCTGGACCATGAGTTTGTTGAGAAGCTTGGCTAAGTTGCCCTCAATAACTAGGACTACCGTCATGAGAAAGTACATCGAGAGATACACCGTCCCAATGACAAGTTCTGGATTCGTGAAGATTGCGCCTAACCAGATGTAGTCGTAGTTTTCAAGGTCTGCCAAATCTCCAACTATTCCCATTCTGCGCTCCATGTTGTAGAGATGTGTGATGTGGTCATGATACAGCATGATGTCACCGATCACCATCCCGTGGATGAAAATCGGGAACAGAATCCAGAAAAAGTTGATACGGCGTATGCGGCAGATCCAATCATTCTGAACATGAAGCAGGAAAATGTAGTACAATGGCGTGCAGATGCGAATTGGTGTAGTGTTGTCCAGGGCCGAGTACTGACATCCGGATCTTTTTGCGCAGATGTTTGCCTCATTCTGTTCCAACTCGAGGCTGATGGGTAATTCTGTGCCGCGCTGCTGGGTATTCTGGCCCGACTGAGATTCCTGCGTAGTCAGTGTGAGGTCAGAGAATTGACTGATCTGTCGGACCGGAATAATGCGCTGGTGGATTTCGTTCCCATCTTCTTTGTGATTCGTTATCAAACCATTGCAGAGCTTTTCAGGATTTCCATTGCTGTCGTAGATTTCGAATTCGAAGGCTTTTAGGGTCTCGTGTAAGCTCTGCAGTGATTGGCTGAACGTACTGGATTGCTGACTAAGCATGCTTGTACGCATAATGGAGTCATTTTGGCTCTCGTGTGAATGTATGCGCAAGAACTGACGTGGAACTCCCGATGTGCAGGCACAGACTGATTCTACATCTGCGGGTCGTTCAGGTGAACGGCATGCGGGGGCCACAATATCTTTCTGACCATTGTGAAGGTTGTCGTTGCGATAATTGTCTCTGCTGTCTGAAAGGCAGAATCCGGGAAGGTTGTTGTTGTTGTTTGTGTTAATTCTCCTCGCCGCCTGTGGAAGCGTGCTGTGTTGCCTTCCGTATAAAACCTTACATTTGACCATCTCGTGTGCACGACCATCATCGTCAACGGTGTAGATAACTTCCTCTTGCGGGAGAAACTTTATGAGCAACGGACTGACAAGGAAAAGTACGATGTACAGAATCACAACATACGTATTAGTGTAGCTCGATACGATAGCTTCACATGACCAGGGTGCACCTTGGTATAGCGGGATGTCACAACAAAACTTCTGAACATAATGTTTACTCAACATCAGTTTATAGGTTGCTAGACGGGAATAACAGACCGCCGAGGATGTATCCTCTCGGCCCTCACCGCCAACGATCTGGTGTATATGCCGCATCAACATGTCCTGAATTAAGTGTGTTTTTTCTGCTAAATGCATCTTATTCAAACAGTTCCGCGGCTCCATCCTGACGTCTGCGTCAACGCTTGCGACATCTATCGACAGGCTTGTAACCGACAGGACATAAAAACGAAAATCCAACTCGAGGAGTGGCTTCCCCTGGTGATTATCTACCCAGAACCAATGATCAAGTTCTGTGATCTTACTATAATTTCTGATATCCAAATCGACACCCCGAGGAAATTTCAATTTGATCTCGATGAATTTCTTT
The DNA here is from genome assembly GCF_910592395.1 of Lineus longissimus. Classification (NCBI taxonomy): domain Eukaryota; kingdom Metazoa; phylum Nemertea; class Pilidiophora; order Heteronemertea; family Lineidae; genus Lineus; species Lineus longissimus. The sequence goes on along the minus strand of NC_088308.1, from coordinate 22,664,307 downwards.
TTCTTGTTGATGATCAGATGTGTAAGATCCTCCATGATACCGTCATTCTTGATGTGTAACCGACAGAGCGAATTCAGCATCGACGTTGTGTTGACTATTTCCGGTGTTTCCTCGACGTACATGTGACTTGACAACATCGCTCCTGTTCTCGTTTTGGGTTCGGCGGCGGAGCTTAGACCAAGACAGCTGGCGATGATGAGGATCAAAATAATCCATAGGGCATAGCGACGATTAATGCGCGAACCATCCATCTTAGGTTCGGTTTTCAAGCTGGGTTCATCTTCGTGTCCTAGTTATCAACCTACAAGTATAGAAGAAGTGAAGATGCCAATAAAACGAGATCATCGTCACAATTTTCAATGTACAATAAGAACTTAATTACATATATCATTTGGAATTTTAAGTCTCTATTGGGCCCATGAATGAAAATTACCCTTTGATCTAGATTTACATGAAATTTGATCAAAACAGATGTCAAATTTGGTTATTTTGGATAAGGGAACTATCGTAAGATTATACATTATTCTGATAAAGCATACTGTGTTGCAGGCCATAAAAAAAATGCCATCAGTTTCACAGCATGAATAATTCATGGGCTTCATTTCTGGTGGCTTCAGTTCTTCGGGGAGAATGATCAAGCACGGCAATGTGACGTTTGTTGGCAGACATGCTGATAGCACAGGTCCCGTAGCTTGTCTCGCTATTTGGATGACTAAGGTCCAAATATAAGGAGGTGACTCATCCGCGGTTACAGTGGTTGTTGGCAGACTCTTTGTCTGCAGTACCTGTTGCTAGGTTATTGATGATGGGGACAGCTAATATGTCTTTTAATGTTGGTACTTCATCACATAATGAATAAAAGCTAGTTTCAAATAGCGCTCGATCACAATTTTGGGCGCAATACGTCAAAAGCTGATGTTTGACAAATCTGTTTGTGTCGATGCTTAGGGTTGAACACCTGATCCCGTATTTTCTGTGTGGGTCTTGTTTCCACTACCGCTTGTAAATGAATCAATGAAAGATATTTCTTCATTACCGTAATAGCATTATGACAGACTTGACTCATGCATTTATCTTGTGAATGATAATTCAATTGTTACTCATTACAGCTGATAATTTATAGTATTGTAATTGGGAATTTAGAGATAATTATGGTGTTTTATGGTGCTTTAAGTTCCCTCGTCCCTTGAGGCTGCCTCCTCGTGTCACTAGCCCCTGGGGTACTCTCTGGCATGTCAAATGGAGATTTTGGGCAGATAACTAGCTATATGAAGTGATTTACACATGCTAGTTTTCAGTGAAGTTGCTATCATGTGCTAATCATTTGCTAACTCTGCTTTACAAAGGCAGCTGCAACTGTTTCCTAGCATGCAACCAAGCTGAGTTGGTTATTTTGCTTAAAGGGCCAGTACGCTGTTCGTATGACTGACAATAACGTTGCAATTATTTCCTGGTTAACAGTATGCGGCAGACCACGTTGAAAACAGCAAATCTGCCTCCTATGTTGAACGATCAATTGCTATTAATGCTATCATGGCTCATGGAATCTCCCATTTCACACCCACGGTTCCATCAATCGAACCATTCAATGGGAGAATCGTGCCATTTAACAATCGACCAGCCCTGATAGCTGCCAACAACAAGATTCCTGCAACTTGTAGCGTTCTCGATGAGGAGGCCAAGTGTGATAAAACGTCGGAAATATGAGAGATCATGAATTGAGAAAGTAGCAATGTGGCAACACGCACGTTTGGCTAATGAAGCAGTGATGGAGGGCGATTCAATATCTGCCATGTTTTTTCGTTATAAATGCTGCATCTTTTGATGAGGAGGCACTGTTTTGACCTTGACCTACTTGACCTACTTGACCTACATGTATCTCACCGTGTTTCTTGCAAAGAGCGGTGAGAACATTGGCCTCTGCACATATCATCTGAGATCCCTTCCAGTGGTGGTGCCAATTAAGTGTGATATCTGATTCCTGATTCATGACAATGACAATGATTCATGTGTCTCTTTTATTAGTGTGTTGTCCTGATTCTGACATGAGCGATACAGGATTGATGAAATCCAGGGTACCTCCTCGACAGCACGCGGATAACCTAATGAGATCATCAAGACAAAATTCGATTTGTTCACAATCTGTATTTTCCCGTCTATCGATGATGTGTGAAACACACTTACCGATACATCTGATTTGTATTCAATCGAGGTATGATGGATGGTAAACGGGTGTCATTGTTTGGTTGGTTAAAGCCAGAATATGGAGGGCTAAATACAAAAGAAGGTGGCATCGTGACAAAGCCAAATTAAACTGGATGCTTATCGCAGCGACCTGTCATCAACATATCTTTTTGTCTCGCATAGCGGCAATTATAATTACAGGTTGCAGAGATTGAAATTGCTTGTTCGTGCCACGCTTAAATGATTTCTTGTCCAGTAACAGAGTCTACTTGCTGTATACGGTACTATATATCATGCTACCAAATGTTCTTGGCCAATAGCGTAACTCGATTCACATCATGTGATTTCAAGTCATCACATCGTATCGGATCCAAAAAAGCAGTAACGGATCCAAAAAAATGTTGTAACGGATCCTAAAAGGTTTTAATCCAATTATTTTAATTATTTTAATCCATTATTTTCCTTTGGATTGATTTCTTTGCCAAGACATTTGGTTGCATAATATAGCAAATAGTGGATGTTTAAGGTCGTCCAATATGGAATTTTGCTGGACGAAGAAATGTCATGGCGGACTCGCAAAGCCTCGTCCGCCAAGCCTCGTCCGCCATGACATTTCTTCGTCCATCAAAATTCCATATCGGACTCCCAAACATCCACTATTTGTATACTAGTTGATCTTGAAGCTGATGATTGGTCACCAATCCAAAGCTTCTGTAAGACTGGTAGACCAACAAGTCAATGCTTGTATTAGCTTGAAGCTGCAATCAGCCCTAAACACGTGCATCTGACGTGTTTATTGACTCTAGGTTGCCTTTATTGCTTCCTTAATCAGGGGATAAGTTAATTTCACCCAACCCACACATTTTGCCTATATTGGTTTCTTGCCAATTTGAGAAGCTAATACAACAACAATATGTATCTAATTCTTGTTAGTATTAGGAATCCATGTAGAAATCAGCTTATCACAGTGAAAATCATCATTGTCATGTCTCCCAATTGTTACAGATTATAACTCTGTTTGATGTCGCTGAGCCTACAAGACCCGACCCAACAAGGATTGCGATCCCCTGACTGCCCAAAGCCAATTTCAGTAATCCCATTATGAAGATTGAAATTTTTGAAGAGGAGGTGAAGTTTTCTTCCCATGGGTGGAAGATTTACTGGCAGTCCATTATTTCTAAACAGGCTTTGGAGATAAATGTCAATTTCCTTGGGGTTGAACTTGGGCGATGTGTGTCAGCATCAGCAAAATCTGGTCCAACTAGTTTTAAGCTGCCTCATTGGTAAATTAGGTCTGCGTGTGACTGGAATAATCCTTCTCTCCAAATGCTTACAGAGGGAGTTTTTCCATTTTGGTCACCATAGTGACATAATGTTCTAGAGCTATTAACCAGAGGAAGTGTTGGAATCTTGTGCTGCTAAGAATTCTTATGAGTTCAACCCAAAAGGTGAAAGAATAATCGGCTCTGAGATATTCCATGTCGACAATATGCTGTTTTTGCCAGTCTGGCAGTCTCATGACATGTTAAAGGCGATAAACCTTCTGTGAGGAGCTATCTTGTAAGAATTGTTAGCTACCATAATAGATTCACCAGCCGCTGATGAATAAAACAGCCTGGATTTTATGTCTCAGCAATTTCGTTGGTGATTTCTGAGAAGTGCAAAAATATCTGTTATCCGTTGTCAGAAGGTAGGAATTATTTCCTTCCTCTGACAGTGTGCCCAGGGCCCCAATTGATGTATGGTTTACCAAGATGTTTTAGAATTCTGGTCTAGATATTCATGATCAAGTCTTTTTGAGTCAAGTGCGATATCAACCATGATCTGTCTTCTTGGTTAAGCTTAAGCTTCGGGAGAAAATTGGATACTGGCTTCTGTCATAAGGGAAGAGAAATGATATATTCTCAAGGTGAAAATGCACACAACAAAAATGATTGATGCTTGAATGTGAAATAGGTCATAAAAAATATCATGGCTGAACCAGGGCAATCAATTTTCGTTAGCCCTGTCAATAGTCCCAAGAAGAGACATCTTCTTCAACGGCGGCTAACCAACACAAAAGAATGCAATAGATCCCCAGACAAGGCCGGAAACTGTAATGCCCAAATCGGGCCAGCCTGTATTCATAGTCTCTGATGAGATATGTGATTGTTGGGCAAACTACAAAGGCAGACGTCGGATGATTATGATTCTGTTCATGTCGTTACCTTCTCCGGGACCATGTAAATCAAATGGGTAATGTATTCATGGTATCACCAACACATAAATGTCTACCGAGAGTGCATATGTCATTCAGAGCCTTGATCTCAGCGTTACTTCTGGCTACCTTGCAATAGGGCCCGGGGAGAACACAGGAGTGTATGTCTTGATAAATTGGTTGCATCTTTCTCCAACTTATACAGATGCATATCGGATGATTGGGATATAAATCGATTACCTCGTCCCAATAGCCATCTGATGATTACATCTCTCGTAACACCTGTCCATCATATCGATCAATACGAGATTCTGTCCGCACTGATTTGGCTATGGTCCGGAACAAATTAACCGTTACAATGGTCAACAAAGGTTATACAGCATTGTTTGTAGGATTGATGGATTGGTTTCGAGCCGCAGCAGATCACCAATAAGCATCAACATGCCATAGAACCGTGATCAGCAAGTAATGATCACCAAATATTGATTTGGCTTCTTCATCTCATCAACAAGTGGTTGTATCCTTAGAGGAGCAACCTACTCTGATAAAGTGAAGAGCTGATGCCGCCAATCTGAAGATTGACCAGCAATTTCTCTGATCATCACTTTCATAGATTTGATAGGTCAAACACTTTCATAGATTTGATGGGTCGAATACATTTAGCTGCTGCTTACAAATGTCAGCTGAGACGGAACTTGATGGCATTGACAGTTTGATGTCTCTCATTCGTCTTGATCAAATCTAACTGCTAATGGCCATGCTTTTCTACGAGGCTAATCCAAAGTGACAATAAATAAATTATTAAGTGAATATAAAAGCTCATCAAAAGTTCTGGGGCGCATGCAAATGTTTCTAATGTGACACTAATAATTGATTGAGCCGCAGGTACAGTGGGAACCTGATGCTGGATTTGGCTTGCCGTGATTCACCACGAGAAAGTAAGATGTTGGTATATATTGATCCACACACATCGTACGCATGGATTTCACCAACTCCGGGTGATGTCTAGGTTGGTGATTCAGCGGTGTTGATCTTTTTACCATTTGTGGTTGTTGAGGTCATCGGAACAACTGAATAGTGTCTGGCAAAACATAGGATGGGCTTGGGTGCTGTCAATAAAGTATGCAAGCACCCAGCACCTGATTTCAACTCCCTCCCAGTCCACACCTTGTAAGCTCTGGCCATTTTTTCCAGTCGGAACAGAATTATAGGTTAAGCGTCTGAAATCTGCTAATGCCGCCGTGAATCATCAACGAAACTTATCAAGCAATGAGGTGGCGTTGGCCAATTCCCCAGACATCTATTCTGTCTGAGGCCATATTCATGTTACTATTGGAACATGGAAATGACAGGTCTTATATTCTGGTCATGATCCTGCTGCTGGGGGCATGGTATATGTTCATTGTAGTGAGTGTTTGGTGAGATCTGTTTTTTGTGTCTTAGGTCAAGGAGTATTGACCTTGCTCATCAGGGCGGACCAACTTTATGACTGGACATCGAGACGGTTACCTCTGATCCCCTATTGGACATTCTTGCCGCTCCTCCTGTAGATAGCCAGTCATATGATGTTATGTTCAATAGAAAAATATTTCACTGACCAAGGAACAAGAGAACTTTTTTGCCTCCTGTGCCTGAATGCCAGAAAAGTGCCCAGTGTGATGTGGTCACTGAAGTAGGGAGATGGCTGATGACCTCCACTGGTGGTAAGAAGTCAGGCTGATTCGATTCTGGTCTCCAGCCTGTTGTGCTACCGATTCAGCCAGTCTAGGAGGTGGCTGCAAGACTATTGCCAATCAGCTGGTTTTTTGGGGTCAACTAATCAGGCTAACTTGGACAAGGATGAGTTAAAGTGGGGGCAAAAGATGCCGCAGACAACCTGATCTGTGCAGGTGTGTGCTCACCAAGATCATCGGCCAACTCTGGCAGCAAGAGGAGTTCTCCTCTGGATGCTGGAGTTGATGGTTCTGCAAGCTTCAGAGGATGGTGCATCTGGAAATCTGAAATTGAAATTATTACCTACCAATGGTCACTGTCATGTTCCATCTGTTCCTGAAGGTAGCATCAAAGTGTATTCACTGCATCCAGTTCATTAGAATTTCCTTCCAGCTTTAATCCAAACAAATTCAGATGCTGTTGTTTTTATATTCACTTTCCATGTGATCCTATTCCATCGCACTTTAATTGACACCACCGATAATAGTTTTGTTCATTTGTTTATTGGAGCCTCTTTTCTTGCTCAAAACTTCCTATAAACTTTTATCCATTCAACAGAATCCTTGATTTTCCTCTGATGAAGACAGTCGGCAAAACTATGCTGTATCTTTTGGCTAATGTCTCCTTGTGTTTATTAAACTTCCATACAGAGTTCATTCAACTCCTCAATATCAAGCTTATTCCCAAAACCTGCCACCAACCGAGCACTCAGCTCAGAAATACTGCAAAGAGCCACCTGTTGGCAATGCCGATAATCATTTTGATTAGCATTTCCCTTGTCCAATCGACGCGAGTTGGTTCGACGGTGAGACGCGTTGTTTTGAGCGAAGTTGAGATGTTCTTTGAAAAATCAATGAAGGAGAATGTCGGCCCCAGGGTCGGTGATGACTCATCGTTTCTGCCTTTCAGTGTTGACGAGATTCAATCTACCTCGGTGCGGCAACTTCTGTGCTATTTATCGGATCAACCACTTGACGAATTTCCTGGAACTTTACCATCTAAAAGCAATTGGCAGTATTTGAATATAGCTTATCTTTTTTTCGCACAAGAACCAAATTGAAGTGCTTTAATGCAGTATTAACCATGTTTCCGCTCAACACTCAATTTCTGGGAGGTTACCTCTCCGAAGCAGTAATGGCATCATTTCTCCACTAAATTTGTCAGCTGAATTTCTGTATAAGTTTCCGACTCAATCCATGTAATGTGACCTGGAGGCACTGTGTTTCTGTGGAAATAGTTATAAAACAGTTTTATCATCTATATCGAAGACACTCCCAACAGAATGAATTGTTTGATGGAATATTTATGATTTTATTTAAGCTCATTGATGGAAGGAACTAAATTGTAAAATATCAATTTTCAATAACTTTTTTCTTCAAAGCTGGCTCATCTAAAAATCATCAGTATTGGGAAAAGGCTTAGGCATTTGATCAAAGACCGCATCCATCTCATGCTATCTTTGCATGTACATTTACACAGGGAAATGTACATTAACCGGATCAGTACACAGACAAATGAGATCATCCTAGCCGTCGCCATATTAGAGAAAAAAGGCTTCAAAGAAGACAAGAGAAGTGTTTAGCTTAAAGAACTGTGTCATTGTAAAATTAGGCTAATCAGAAATGTCATTGCGACAAAACGTCGTCGAAATTTGTGATAAATCTTCCTGTGTAGGAAGCTTTAGATTGGTCAATGAGGAGTCCAGTCTTTCTTCTTGGATCATACGCTGATCACTGATCCTGACAGTTCTTGGAAACAGTTCATGGCACCATGGTCAAAATATTTTATTTGTAAATATGTTTATTGCACATTGTTTGCTTGACACTTCAAAACAAGGGCGCTCGTGGCCAACCTTGACGAAAGGTACATCCCGGCAATATTTTGACTGCTGTGACCACTTTTCCTGATACTTAGCTCTCCAGACACTCATAGAAAACAATTTATGGCAATGTCTTCCACATTAGGGCAATCTCCCATATTTGTAAATGCAACTGCTGTCAGGATACATGGCACTTCATCAAATGGAGTTACATGTAGTTCCAAGAAACTGTCCGACTTGTTTGAGCTAACGGGAATACGGTTATGCTGATGGAGTAGATGCGATGTTGTCGGTTATGATTGATGGTTGAAGGCCAGTTCTGGGAAAACCTCATGGTACAACGTGTAGCTTGAGAAAGATAAACAAAAAACAAGTGGTTTAGGATACTTTGACCAAATATCATTTCTTGTTACGATCCAGTTATTAAAGTAGAATTCCTTTGCTTCTGTGTCACAAATAGTTTGGGTATGTGTAGCTCATCACAGGGGTCAACCATTCATTTATTTCCCTTATTTTGGTGGTAAGGTTGGGATATTTCCTATGTTTCTGTATTTCCATCAAATTCAGAGATATTTTCTATATTTTCACCCATTTTGACCTTATCAATGATAGTTGGGCACTAACATGCATGAATGGTGTTGCCCAGAATTCAGTGATCTCCACATTTGAAAAAAATTACCTGAGGTAAGATTCATTACTTGAATAAGAGGTTCTACATGGCAAATGATAGATTTAGATGTAGCGCTGACTTCATTATTCCTATGGTAAAGCGAGATTATTAGTCTCCTGTGTCATGATGATTCACACCGAACTGATTTATGTAGCGACACGGCTGCTTGGCAGGAGTCATTCGGTGATGTCAGTGAGATCCTAAAGTGTGTCTGAATGCTGTACCTGCAGAGGCATAGCTAGTAAGGGGGCCGACGTACCCCAAGGAGACACAAACAAATTAAAAATTTACCGTGATTTTGGCAGAAAATTTTCAAAAAGTGTAATTTTTGACAGTACAGCTTGGCTCCAGTATTGACATAAAGTGCCAGAAATTCTTAGTCTAATTCAAGCCTCTAGTATAATCCCTTCTGTTTCCCAACACCATGACAGCAACGTCGTTATTGACTGACATCATCAGTGAAATAGATCAGAGATGCCGTAATTGTTTTCCTTGTCATTGCTATTTTCGGCCGATGCTATGATATAGTCATTTTTGATGATTATTCCTGTGATGATATCGTGCACACTTCAAAAGATAAAATCAATGCAGCTGCTGATTGCTTCTCTGATGTGCGGCGCCTTATCGTTTGGATTACAAATCATATTTCCGCACACTGCATGTAGCCCAATGTTTATTTATAGGAAAACATCATGCCTAAATTTCAATTGCTGTGTAATAAAGGCCAAAACAGGGAGGGTCAAAATTTACGAATTTGGACAAAAAATAACCGATATAGAGACACATTTTGCGAATTGTGAGAGCTCGTCCCATGAAATAACATGGTCTATCACAAGCCGTTGGCACACTTTTCAAAGCGCTGTTATTATTGCTAACAATCTCGGCTACCCTGTCCAAGGATTAGTTACCATGGCAATCACTCAGCATAAAACCCCCAGACAAAGGTTTCCAATAAATGCAATTATTTGGTGCAATATTCCTAGCTGATGACATTCCTCCGCCAAAAAAAATTATATAAGGAGTGGCTGCCGCAGACGTGTGGCTGACATGACATTCGGCCATGCAAATGTTATCTGCAAATTTTGCAAAAATATAAGTCGAAAATTTGGTGGTTTACAGTACCGCTTTCAATGGCCAGGTTTGCCTCTCCACCAAGATACCTTACAATTCTCTTGACAACCTGTGAATACCGGGCTGAGTGATAATCAAAAGAAAGAGATGACTTTTAGCAATGTCTCTCAATAGGTTGACATTCCTAGGGCCTCAATGTTGAAGACATAAAAGTTAGCTATCATACACTGGCAGACAATAGTTATCCATTTGATAGACCATCTCTATAAACATGTTGTTCAGTTGCAAATTGGATTAGTGAAGCAATAGCTTAATTGTAGCCATCAGAATACTGAAGTGAAGCAGTTATCTGAGAATGGCTACATTTAAACTGCAGACACTATTGGCATCACAAAACATTTTTGGTTAAATGATGCACTATCCGTAATTACTTTGAATTTCTCGGTGTCATTGCAGGCCTCCCAAGAAAATATATCCAAATGCAGAGAGATTATCCTCCTTAATTCCCGGACCTGTCTCCAGCAGCCCGAAATATATTTCGGACAGGAACCAATTCAGCAGCTTGCAAGCTTAATCTTGGAAAGTGCAGGTAAGCTGAACCCTCTTACCTCAGATTCAGAATGTTGTCCAGGATAAAAATTATGAACATACACTTCATCATCCCAGGTCAGGTCAGGCTGGCTACCTGCCACTGGTAGCCCTGTAATTCAGTGCCACCTGTCTCAGGTGGGTGACTAGAAATCAAGGTTACTAGTCACTCAGGGCGGATGAGCTCGTCATAGGGTCAACGGCCGACTAGTTTTCCCCTAGCATTGCCTAGCGGAAACTATGTCTCCCAGGTAACTAGACACTCATGTGACTGGTCGCCTAGGGGTAACTTGGTAGTCTGGGCTCTTCAGCCGGGTTATGGCAACCAGACTAGGAGACGGAAACTCCGATATAAAACCTGACCGAAGACGGAGCGCACCGGCCATACTGGCGTCTAACCGGGTACGCACGCATTCACAACCTAAAATGCCTATACAAAGCACCTTATTTCGTTGTGACGTCAGACCGTCAGACTTCATCATCATTGGCCATCACCTCGGTATGATACAAAAAATCTATCAAATTTTCTGATGCTTTGATTTAAATTTTGGTCCTTTCAGAGGATTTAATCATGCGAGATTTCCTCATATCAGTCCTTGTTGAAGTGGAAGCTCGTAAGGAGGATGGGCCCATCTTTGGTGTTATCCAGCCCATCTTGGATGATCTGAAACGGAAGATCACAAAAGAGCCAACGATTTTTCACGTGGAGTTACATAATGTAATGAATACTGTAACATTCATTGTGGGGAGTAAAATTCCTTGTTTGTCTGAGGTAAGTACGAAAAATTGGCAATCTGATTTTGGGTGATTTTGCACAAATATAGTTGAACAAAACGTTATATTACATCTGAAACTTCAAAGTCCAAAGTATCTATAAATACTTACTTTGCCAGAATCGGACAAAGTATGGCGAAGAAGAAGCATGTTGCAATTTGTTTTGACATAAATAAATATATAGCTTTATTGTCTTCATTTCAGGCTTTCTTAGAGTACAGCAAGGTGACGGATATAAAAAATGCCAAATCCTTTGAGACAACTCTTCTAGGTTCTTTACTGTCACTGAGTTGTATTGTCAAGAATGAGGCGGGACCGTATGAATTCTTTGATAAGCCGTCTGCTCAACCGGCACAGGAACACAATGCCCTGGAGGCAAGGATCTGGGAGGTAGGTCTATACTGGCTTCTTCATCAGGCATTCTGAACCATCAGAGGTCCGTTGAATGGTTTAGAAATTGTAGGCGAGTCTTCTCTGGCTTCCTGTTAAATTTCATTCTTATATTCTCGTTCCAGCGCCTGGCTCTGTTGAATGAGAAGCTCTACGTGATCATCTACAGCCTGCTGTCAACAAAGGGCGACAGTAAACACCTCATGTTGGAGTGGCTCGGCAACTGCATTCATGCAAATGCTGGTAAGACTTCTTCTTTCTCGTACTGTAAACCTGTAAATCTTTTGTGGCCTATTTTGGGCAAAGATGTGTGTTTAAAAGGTCACTTCCGTTCATTTGTGCAAGTACATGCAGTACATATTGGATCCATTTTCAAATGAGAAGCCTCATAACTGCTGGCTCAACCATGCAATAGGGCCCGCATTGGATCCTGTTTGTAAAATAATTGAAGGCAAAATTGTTCTAATCAGCTTATGTGGTGACAAGCACCTATTTCAATTTGCTGTGAACTTCTGACTCAATTTTTTTAATCATGTTTTATTTTAGGGCGAGCCAAACTGTGGTCGAGCCAGATGCCTCAGATTTACAACCAGATGAACTGTAGCGATGGCTTCTTCATGAACCTCTGTGCTGTCCTGTTGAGGCTGTGCCAACCATTCTGTGCCCCTGAGAATGCCAGAAAGCTGATGACCGTTAGTCCTGAATACACCATTACGAATGTGATAGATACACAAGAGGGGAGGGCAAGGAATGTTCATATGCGAGGTAGGTTTTGAGAACGCAACCTGCATGTCCTTAAGAGATGTCAGTATTGTATAGGCTGATTATAACTAAACTATAATTACCACTGTAAAGATATTGATATCCAATTTCAGGATTGGTTGAGGAGACGTGCCTCATCCCTGCTGTGGAGGGAGAGAGGGTAGCCCTGGATGATGCCTCATTTAACTTCATCACCGAGTGCTTCTTCATCACGCATCGCTGCTTGAATTTGGGGTTCCATGTCGTGAACGAGAAGTTTGTCCGCTTGAGTTCCGAGTTGCATCGGATGCAGCGGCTGTTCCGTGATATTCAGTTACAGGGTGCGACGGATTTGGAGCCTGGCCAGAGGGTCAGGGAGAGGATGGATCGAGGTGAATACAGCTAGCTACTAACGTCAGGACAAGATACATCCATTTTTATTGTATGAATTTAACCATTGGCCCGAATGCTCTTACATTTTAAGGACAGATCAGACATCATATGGGCTGTGCCGTAGTATGGTTGGAAATGATGCTATCGCATGTTGCAATAACACTCTTTATATCGTCCTCAATACTAAACCCATATTTTCTGCCCTTATAAAACTAATCTATTCCCTGTTCCGTTTTGCAGGCATGACCTTCTACTTGTGTTTAAAAGCCGCCCTGACGGAGCCACGTATGCTGGAAATGATGGGTCTCCTCCAGACGTCCACGGCAAAGTTCTTGAGCCATGCCGCATCCCACAAAGATAGATCTCAGCTGCTGCCAATTTCATTCCCGTTGTGCGAGGAGGTTCCGCCCTGCTTGACGTGTCTGCCAGAGTTTGTTATCAACAATGTGATAGACTATATGATATTCCTGCGAAGATTTAAGGACGAAAACTTCGAGGTAGTTAATATAATGTCTATTTATGGTATGGAAGAAGAGACGACAGATGTTAGCCATCAGTGTTGTTTCTCACAGTCCACATCGTTTTATCGAAGTTTATTTTAATTGGCGGCACGCCAACACATTGAACAACAGCTAATTTTGCAGTTATATCCTACAAGGGACCTTGCAAATAATGTCATATTGTGTAGAAATGACCCTTTTGAGCAACATCACTGTCCCACATGTTCCTGCTATTGAGGTGTCCACTAACATAGGTTCTACTGTATTCAAGTGTGTTGCTTCTTTCAGCTGATGGGCGATAGTCTCGAAGATCTGTTCACGATGATCTTGGTCTTTATGGGAAGTCCTGAACGTATGAAGAACCCACATCTGCGAGCGCGTCTGGCTGAAGCACTGGAAGCGTTCACACCTCATAAGGATGATGGAAACATTGGCCTGTCCAAGTAAGGGCAATCTAGGTTTTGACATGCTTTTGTCGCCACTTTCAAAGTTTTCAGATACGATTCTGGGCACTGAGGTCAACTTACAAAAATTTAACACTGAGTACAAAAGTACAAAACAGATTAACTATTTGAATGATTTTCTTGCAGCTTCCGACGAGAGCAGATATTCCTGAATCATCCTCACATTGAGGAATTAGCGAGGACACTTCTACATGTGTTTGTCAGCATAGAAATGACCGGACAGAGCGTGGAGTTTGAGCAGAAATTCAACTACAGACATCCTATGTACATGGTGCTCGAACACATGTGGGGTATAGACATTCACAAGTCCGTGATACAGGTAAGCATTATTCCTATCCCCCGCCCCCAAATCCTCACAGTCTGCATGTATTTCACAAAATATTTCACACAAATTGTCATTTTTCTCTTCAAACTATATCTAACTTTCCTTCTTTTTCAGAGATTAGCTCAGAAGGCAGAAGGAGTGATGGATGCCATTAACCCTCCATTGTTTCTACGATTCATCAACATTCTAGTCAATGATGCCATATTCCTGCTTGATGAGGCTCTAAGTGTAAGTTCTTCTTTGGCATTTTCCATTGTGAGCCACTCCGGTTGGGTTGCACTTAGGGTTATTGGCTTGGAGACTACATCAGTGAGGTAAAGTCGCTTTGTCTTTTTTCCAGTATCTGACACAAATCAAAGACCAGCAAGATGAGAAGGAACGAGGTGAGTGGAATGCGTTACCAGCCGACCAGCGCCAAGAACGAGACATGAATTACCGCCATCTTGAAATGTTGTGTCGCTACCATAATTCGATGGGGAACGATACGGTCCACACCATCGAGATGATGACAGGGAACATCAAGACGATTTGGACGCATCATGTGATGGTGGATAGGGTTGCGGCCATGCTCAACTACTTCCTGCTGCATCTGGTTGGTCCAAAGAGGAAAAACTTCAAAGTAAATAATCTAGACGAACTTGAATTCAAGCCTCAGGAACTCGTTTCGAATATCTGCAAGATCTACCTGAATCTCGGCAAAGACGACAAATTCTGCCAAGCCGTGTCGAGAGATGGACGATCGTATTCCCCTGAACTGTTTGTACAAGCTCGTGATGTGTTGAACAGGATTAGGAGCCCTGTCTACATGGTGGAGGAACTCGATAGACTTGCAAAAAAAGTTCAGGTGGGTGTGAGCTTGATATCTGCTGGGGTTTGACTCTCAGAAAGACCACCACTGTTTAATCTCGGTGTCCTTGAGCAGGACAATTGACCGAGTTACTTCTTTCCACCTTAGTGAAAGAATGGGCACAGAGCTGGCAGAGATTGCAAAATGTGAGTGCTAGTCCTGAGTGCCTACCTATACTCTGTTTCACCAAAAAATTGCATTCTGATTTTTGCTGATTTCACACATCCTATTATGAAGCCAAGTTGTGGTCCAGGGCACACAGTGTTTACGGGGTGCAGGCGAGGGGTACAGTACACTGCTAAAACCCTCAGCTAGCAAAGGGTAAAGGTACTTGGTTCTGCTTATTTGGTTGATATGATTTGATATAAAGATCACTGTTTAATATTTCAAGGCATTTGCGGAAGAGCAGGCTGAGGAGGATGTGTATGATGCGCCAGAAGAGTTCTTGGACCCGATCATGGGCTCGCTGATGAAAGATCCTGTAATGTTACCGTCATCAAAACAGATTGTTGACAGATCAACCATAGCGAGGCATATTCTCAGGTAAGGGAAAGAAATATTGGAGCAATTGAAAAAGCATCGCTTTGTGATGAAGAGATTGTGGTTTGATTCTCAGCGAACTCACCACTTGGACCTGTTTACAAGGATTTTAAGTTTCAAGCACAGGGGTACACCATCTTTCTCCAAACCCATTACTTACTTCTTGTATTGCATGATACCTTTTAAAGCAAAACTCCAATTTTCAAAATTTCTTTGTTATTTTCAGCGATCAGTTTGACCCCTTCAACCGAGATCCTCTGACCATGGACATGGTCCTACCTCAGGATGACCTGAAGGAGAGGATTAGGAGTTGGCTTGTTGAGATGAAGGCAGAGAAATCATGACAGCATTAATCCAGACATTTCTGTAGACTTGTTTTAAAGTACAGTGGAACCTCCCTTAGCGGACACCTCTCTAGTAGGGACACTAGTTTTGGTCCCAAAGTGGTTGTTTCCATTGAATTTGACCTATCTAATCAGGATAGCTCTCTTTTGGAAAGAACACCACTTGTCAGTCCAGAGGGTGTCTTTGATAGAGGTTCTACTGTACAAGAAAACTTGATGAGAGGATCAGTGTTTGTGGAAACTAATTTGATGTCATCATTAGTGAGTTTCAGCAAATCAAAATATTTCTCCATATCAATTGTACGTGTATTTGACATAGTCACTTCTCAAATTCCGGTATATCATACGGGTGCGTAAACTTGATACTGAAAGAGATTACCTCTTTCTGTGCCTGTATTCCTGTGGTGCCAGGCTTCTTTGCAATGTCTTTGGGCGATATTGGCTGTGAGATGGCTGTAGGTGTTTCCTGCTCGGGTCCTGGGTTGCGTCTGTCTTTTGTCGGTATGAGTCTTTGTGATTCTCCTTGGTGGCCACTAGCATCACTGAAGGTCTCTAGCCGCCAATTCATAACCTTTAACTGCTACAGTATGTACATGTATATGTCCAATGGAATAGATTTAATTTTTCAAAACTAGATTTTGCTGGTCTTACATGTAACATGCTTTCTGATGTAAAGACACGACTAGGTAAAAATCTGGCAATCCATTGATTGATGCAGCCAGCTTTGCTTGATTTTGTTTCCCTCCTGGGCATACGTGGGCCTAACATGTGCATGTATATTGCAATGTAAAATAGTGTATTTAACCAAAACCAATGAGTGTAAACATGTAAATGGAAAGTATAATTTTACAGGAATTTAATTGCACATGTATTTTGTTCAATGGAAAAAGAAAAATTATGATGTATGATGTATGGTGTATGGTGTATAGCAGCCGGTGGAATGGTTTTTGTTGTGCGTCTTCTTCATGATTGGCCTCCGACATATTGGGTTCTTCAATGTTGGCCTACATGTACGTTTACATGCATTGCAGTGTAAATGTTTTTTAACCGTTTAGATCCTTACCGGCTGGTGTCTGGCCACTGATTTTCATCTATATATCCCTAGCTGGCCATAACCGCCCACCAGTACGTACCTATTCGAGCGACACCATCGCCAACTCTACTTAAGAAATGAGACTAAGGCCGGTTTTCGGTCGTTTAGGGATCTATTGGTGAAATATTATGGAGATTTAGTGGCTGGCTTGTACAGGGGTGCTTTGGGGGGGGGGGATGAAAATTACTGAAATGCACCAGGGAAATACGGGGAAACACATAAAAATGTTCTAGGATCTAAAGGGGTTAACCAAGACAAATTGATGTAAATGAAAAGTATAATTTTACAATAGTAAATTATTTATCAGATCAGCTGAAGTGTTCGTTTTTATCATTGTATTTTGTTGTCAAAAGGACATATTGTGACTTTATTTTCGATATCCTTTTTATCATAATGGTTGTGACTATGTATTAGGGACCAAAGATGCCCCTTTTGCTCCTGGACCAACCATGTCTCATCAGGGTCCACTGTGCTCATAATTAACACAGCTGAGAGAATCAAGTCATAACCCAGAGACTCCCCTTTCCTCCAGGACCAACCATGTCTCCTCAGGGTCCACTGTGCTCATAACTAACACAACTGAGAGAGAGAAAAGTCATAACCCAGAGACTCCCCTTTCCTCCAGGACCAACCATGTCTCATCAGGATTCACCGTGGTCATATTGAACACAGCTGAGAGAGACAAGTCACAACCCAAAGACTCCCCTTTCCTCCAGGACTAACCATGTCTCATCAGGATTCACCGTGGTCATATTGAACACAGCTGAGAGAGACAAGTCACAACCCAAAGACTCGCCTTTCTTCCAGGAATAACCATTTCTCATCAGGATTCACTATGCTCATAATTCACACATCTAAGAGAGACAAGTCTTAACCCTGAGACTCCTCTATCCTCCTGGACCAAACATGTCTCATTAGGCTCCACTATGCTCATAATTCACACATCTAAGAGAGACAAGTCTTAACCTAGAGACTCCTCTTTCCTCCTGGAACAACCATGTCTCATCACGACCCGCTGTGCTCATAATCAACATTGCTGAGAGACACAAGACACAACTTAGGGACTCCCCCTTTTCTCCTGGACCAACCATGTCTCATTAGGATTCACTATGCTCATAATTAACATATCTGAGAGGGACAAGTCACAACCCAAAGACTCCCCTTTCCTCCAGGACCAACCATTTCTCATCAGGATTTACCGTTGTCATAATGAGCACAGCTGAGAGAGACAAGTCATAACCCAGAGACTCCTCTTTCTACCAGGACCAACCATGTCTCATCAGGATTCACCGTGGTCATATTGAACACAGCTGAGAGAGACAATTCATAACCCAAAGACTCCCCTTTCCTCCAGGACCAACCATGTCTCATCAGGATTTACCGTGGTCATAGAGAACACACCTGAGAGAGACAAGTCACAACCCAGAGATTCCTCTTTCCTCCAGGACCAACCATGTCTCATCAGAATTTACCGTTGTCATAATGAACACAGCTGAGAGAGACAAGTCATAACCCAAAAACTCCCCTTTCCTCCAGGACCAACCATGTCTCATCAGGATTCACCGTGGTCATATTGAACACAGCTGAGAGAGACAAGTCATAACCCAGAGACTCCTCTTTCCTCCAGGACCAACCATGTCTCATCAGGATTCACCGTGGTCATATTGAATACGAGAGAGACAAGTCATAACCCAGAGACTCCTCTTTCCTTCTGGACCAACCATGTCTCACCAGGACCCACTGTGCTCATAATCAACATCGCTGAGAGAGACAAGTCAAAACCCAAAGACTCCCCTTTCCTCTAGGACTAACCGTTTCTCATCAGGACCCACTGTGCTCATAATCAACATCGCTGAGAGAGACAAGTCAAAATCTAAGGACTCCCCTTTCCTCTAGGACTAACCATGTCTCATCAGGATTCACCGTGGTCATATTGAACACAGCTGAGAGAGACAAGTCACAACCCAAAGACTCCCCTTTCCTCCAGGACTAACCATTTCTCACCAGAATTTACCGTTGTCATAATGAACACAGCTGAGAGAGACAAGTCATAACCCAAAAACTCCCCTTTCCTCCAGGACTAACCATGTCTCATCAGGATTCACCGTGGTCATATTGAACACAGCTGAGAGAGACAAGTCACAACCCAAAGACTCCCCTTTCCTCCAGGACTAACCATGTCTCATCAGGACCCACTGTGCTATTAATCAACATCGCTGAGAGACACAAGACACAACCTAAAGACTCCCCTTTTTCTCCTGGACCAACCATGTCTCATCAGGCTCCACTGTGTTCATAACTAACACATTTGAGAGAGACAAGTCATAACCCAAAGACTCCCCTTTCCTCCAGGACTAACCATGTTCTCATCAGAATTCAATATGCTCATAATCAACACATCTTAGAGAGACAAGTCGTAACCCAGAGACTCCCCTTTCCTCCAGGACCAACCATGTCTCATCAGGATTCACCGTGGTCATATTGAACCCAGCTGAGAGAGACAAGTCACAACCCAAAGACTCCCCTTTCCTCTAGGACCAACCATGTCTCATCAGGATTCACCGTGGTCATATTGAACACAGCTGAGAGAGACAAGTCATAACCCAAAGACTCCCCTTTCCTCCAGGACCAACCATGGCTCATCAGGCTCCACTGTGCTCATAATTAACACATCTGAAAGAGACAAGTCGTAACCCAGAGACTCTCCTTTCCTCCAGGACAAACCATGTCTCATCAGGATTCACCGTGCTCATAATTAACACATCTGAGAGAGACAAGTCATAACCCAAAGACTCCCCTTTCTTCCAGGACCAACCATGTCTCGTCAGGATTCACCGTGGTCATATTGAATGCATATGAGAGAGACTTGTCATAACCCAGAGACTCCTCTTTCCTCCTGGACCAACCATGTCTCATCTTGGCCCACTGTGCTCATAATTAACACAGCTGAGAGAGACAAGTCACAACCTAAGGACTCCCCTTTTTCTCCTGGACGAACCATGTCTCATCAGGCTCCACTGTGTTCATAATCAACACATCTGAGAGAGACAAGTCATAACCCAGAGACTCCTCTTTCCTCCTGGACCAACCATGTCTCACCAGGACCCACTGTGCTCATAATCAACATCGCTGAGAGAGACAAGTCAAAACCTAAGGACTCCCCTTTCCTCCAGGACTAACCATGTCTCATCAGGATTCACCATGGTCATATTGAACACAGCTGAGAGAGACATGTCACAACCCAAAGACTCCCCTTTCCTCCAGGACTAACCATGTCTCATCAGGACCCACTGTGCTCATAATTAACACATCTGGGAGAGACAAGTCATAACCCAGAGACTCCTCTTTCCTCCTGGACCAACCATGTCTCACCAGGACCCATTGTGCTCATAATCAACATCGCTGAGAGAGACAAGTCAAAACCTAAGCACACCCCTTTTTCTCCTGGACCAACCTGTCTCATCAGGCTCCACTGTGCTCATAATTAACACATCTGAGAGAGACAAGTCAAAACCCAGAGACTCCCCTTTCCTCAAGGACTAACCACGTCTCATCAGGATTCACCGTGGTCATATTGAACACAGCTGAGAGAGACAAGTCACAACCCAAAGACTCACCTTTCCTCCCGGAGTAACCATGTCTCATCAGGATTCACTATGCTCATAATTAACATATCTAAGAGAGACAAGTCACAACCCAAAGACTCCCATTTCCTCCCGGAGTAACCATGTCTCATCAGGATTCACTATGCTCATAATTAACATATCTAAGAGAGACAAGTCATAACCCAGAGACTCCCCTTTCCTCAAGGACTAACCACGTCTCATCAGGATTCACCGTGGTCATATTGAACACATCTGAGAGAGACAAGTCACAACCCAAAGACTCCCCTTTCCTCCAGGACTAACCATGTCTCATCAGGATTCACCGTGCTCATAATTAACACATCTGAGAGAGACAAGTCATAACCCAGAGACTCCCCTTTTTCTCCAGGACCAACCATGTCTCATCAGGATTCACCGTGGTGATATTGAACACAGCGGTGAGAGACAAGTCACAACCCAAAGACTCCCCTTTCCTCCAGGACCAACCATGTCTCATCAGGGTCCCTGTGCTCATCATTAATGCAGCTGAGACAGACAACCCGAGGACTCCACATTGCAATAAATTATCGACTGGGACGGGTAGACTTCTGATCCGAACAGCATGATCTGATTGTCAACATGCACATCACTCACGACATTGGGCTAGTCACCTCACTTCCATTCCAATGTGAAATAAAACAGAGATTCCTCTTTAAATTGTTGGTTTCTATGAGAAAAATACCCGATCCAAGTGGAGAGAAACAGCTTGTGATGGCCTCATCCACCCAGGTCAATGGATTCACCAGGAAATAGCCCAAATGAAGTAAAGAACAGATGAATAACACAACCTTCAGACACTTTATTGTACCATAACTGAACATACATTTGCTATGAATTACTCCAAGGAAACTGGGAATTGATTACAAGTCTCAGAACTAAAAGTACATTTTGCTTTGGTGTGGTTTTTTTAGCACATATTTGATATCGACGATAGTTCTACATTCCCCAGCAACCTCAAAACATCCAAAGGTTCTTATAGTTATCTCACACAAGTATGTACAAATAATTGTCATTTACACTCCTTTTAGAAAATCCTAAATTGATTGATATTACTTAATGAAATGTGGATTTGTAGGTTGGGCGTCTGGAGTATGGGGGTAGAACGTTGGCTTGTTGACTGGATCGAGGGCCTGCTCTGGGAAGTAATCTTGTATATGCTCCATGGTCAGTTCTTCGTACGGTGGCAATTTTTCCAGATGGGCCAGCTGAAAAGTAGTGAACTATCTATGAAAATATCATTGTGATAAAAGTTTGAAGAGAAGACTACAGAAAAAGCTTTCCAAAAACAGATACCCGGTACTTCAGCACTTTTGGTGGATATCTGACTCAAGTACATCCTGATCTGGGTTGGTTCATGCGCCTCTCATTTTACTTCAAAATACTGAGGTGTGATTGGGGAAACATATGAAGAAAACTTTATTATAACAAATGTACACCATCACTCAGTCAGACTGTTTTTTCAATTCTGCCATTTCTGACAATTCTGCTTAAGATGCAAGAGAAAAACTCACCGTAGCCTTGGCATTTTCAATGGCTTTCTTAGAGTCCTGAATGAATTGGTCAGTGCTAACGCCCTGAAAGGACAAACAGTAATATCTTTGAATTCAGAACAGATACTTCACTGGTGAGCAGTTACAGCACATACCTGCAACGCTCGCTTATACTGTGTAGATGCTATTTAGCCGGTTTTGGTGCGTCTGTTTCACAGAGGCACAATGGCAAAGAGGTTGTAGGTTCTAATCTCGGCACAGTCATGTGAAATACTTACAGATTGTTTCTCTTGTGCATCTATCTCGCCAAGAACGTTTCTCTTGTCTTTGGGATATGAAATTTGCAAGCCACCATACTGGAAGAATATAAAGTGTCACTTACAAGAAGAGGGTAACATTTGTGGGCAATAAAGATTAGTCAACTGTCAATCGGTATTTTCTTATCAATTAGAAATTTCAATTTTCTTACTAATGGCGTAGAACTATAATTCGATGCTTGTCATGCAGTTTTACTTCATGTATGCTTACAGTTTTCTCAAATTGTTCCACCATTGCTGGGTTGGCCAATCGAGATTTGTATAAAGCAAAGTCGATCTTTGGGAGATTTTCTGGGTATTGGTGGACACTGAAATAAAGTAACAACTAAATGAATGACAATTTTACAAGAAATTACACACACAGAATTATGAAAATAGATGGATATGAATTTAATGATCATGACAATATTGACAGCATACATTTTAGCACACCGAGTGTGTAGGTATGTTACTAAAAAAAACAAAGTTAATGGATATCAATGAAACATAGCTCATTGGAAAGGCATTGATGAGGCATTGATGAATCCAATGGTACCAATATCATCTTTATAGGACGAAAATTAAGTGAGTTATAAGGGAATTTGTACTCGGTGTGTACTGTAGGCCTAGTCAGTTATGTTAAGACAGCAAAGCAACCTACCGGCTCACAAATGTATCAGACTTTCCCTTGAATGCACGAAAAAAATCTTTTTGTGCAGCTGGGACAGAATCAGAAAATGCTGCCCAATTAATTGCCGTCTTGGCAATACGTTTAGCAGCCATTTTGATGTTTTTTATGACTGGTTTACTTGGACAAATTCTGATTTCTGTGCGACAATCGGAAGCAATGGCCGCTCAGCGCTCAAGGTCATTCGACGCTCGAAAACGAGGCACCCAAGTATTACAGGAAAACCCCTCGGTGTAAAAATAGTTTGACGTCACGAGACTGGCCAACCAATCAGGCCATTGATTCGTCAACCAATCATTTTCGCTATACGCACCTCGCACTTCGTCCCTTTTGGGGACGAACTATTGGTACTGCATGACGTAGGCTTGGCAGTGCATAGAGTTTTCAAGATGGCGGAAACTGGAGATGAGATGGAGTACAACTCCCATCATCATCGAAAATATGACATCAGTTCGCGGCGAAATGAATGGGTGAAGCTCAATGTTGGAGGAACGTTATTTTCTACGACGAGAACAACCTTATGTAGAGACCCAAAGTCGTTTTTATACCGGTTATGCCAAGAAGATCCCGACTTGAACTCGGACAAGGTGCTTTTCTTTTCTGTCATTTTGTTTTGACAGTGCTTGTACTGTACAAATGTACTGTCTGTGTAACATTCATGCATGCATGTAGACTTATCGGTCGCATACTACAATGATGTATGGTTCGTTTACTCATTTTCCATAGGTAAATTTATCATCATATTGGCTCCATCATATTCACTCACCAGCATAGTTTTCCTTGCCTATTTTTCTTTGAACCGGCTTTCTACCGGCTACTCTCAGGCCCCAGGTCAGTCTCTGTCTCTGAGTGACAGTAGTAACTAGTAGGCCCTGTTGGCTATTCTGAGTCTGAACCCCGTCTCTCCGCCGTGAAGAAGAAAAAACTTCAATTGAGTTTTATCTGTTGCAAATTTCTTATATTCTTCCTTCCTCTTTTTCAGGATGAAAATGGAGCATATTTAATCGACAGAGATCCCACATATTTTGGACCTGTGCTAAATTACCTACGGCATGGTAAATTAGTAATTAATAAAGATTTAGCTGAAGAAGGTGAGTTTCAACTATTTCTATTCGCAATGAAAGACCAAGGTCAGTGTTGTCCGCAAGGTCATTTGTCAGGGCATTCCACCCTACCGTGGAAGCAGCCTCCAAACCTTGCCCTAATAGAATTATGTAATATTGTAAAGGGTTATATAGGGACACCCTTTATGTCCCTTAAATTGCTGGCCACCCTACTTTCTGTAGCACACTGGCAAAACTTCTTTGATATCAAGGGTACCACGCTACCTTAAGAAAACCCTGTGGCGAACCCTGCAAGGTGGAGCCAGGAATCCCGATATATACAATAAGAAGTTCCAGTCCAAGTGTAGATTCAATTTAGTCAAAAATTGGTCCAGCTGTACCTGTCTTTAGGAAAGTTCTGCAGTTCAACTTCATGAGGGCCACTGGTGGGAGGGATGTCGTACCAAAAAGCAAAAGAGAGGTCAAATTGAATAGAAACAACCAATCTGGACCAAACTTATGTTCTGTTATCTGTATAGAGGTTGTCCTTAATAGAGAGGTGTCCGCAAAGGGAGGTTACACTGTAAAAAAACTAGTGCTGGGCATACTGAGTGATTAAATGCACACGTGTATTGTACAATACATGTGATTCATCTTCATTTCAACTCTCTCCGCGGGAGGCTACCCATTCAAGACCCACCAATTAGCTTTGGTCGTGTCAAAGGAACGACAGATGTATGCCTCATTTCTCCCTATGACCTTCTGGATATAGAGTGATCAATTATGAAATTGGGATGGTTGCTTTACTTTCAATGTGGAGCAAGGTATTGATCTTGACTCTCAACGCCGCCATTGCAATTACTGCCTTGAGTTAATTAGTCGTAGTTAGCACGCTATCGGCGCCGTTCCGTCAAAATGCGTTCTTTGTTCCTGCAGCATCCGCATCACAAGTAATGAGACCTATAGAACGTCAATAAATTCAATATGTTCAGTTGTTGAGGTTGAGCTCTTATCGATCCCGCACTGGGTGTCGTACATTGTGCAATACTTGCTTTCATGATTGTAGCCAATACAGAATGCTGTGATATTGCCGTTCTATTAATAGTTATGATTGGATTATGGGAAAAAAATTTCGTCAGACTCATTGTTGTGTACTGTTATTCATTTCGTACTTGTTGCAGATTCAATATCCCTACGCACCTCCTCAGTCAAATTCTTGCATCGTTATAATTTGTGAGATAGGTTATTAGGACAGTGGGGATTCCTACCTTGAAATTCATGCAGTCGTTATAAGCCGGCTATTTTTGATACTGTTCCCCAGGAATAAGTTGAATAATACCAGAACCCATTAAAAAATGAAACTTTTACCCATTATTGATCATGGACTTTCCTTTCCTGTTGCTTCCTTGTGTAAGATACGAGTGAAAATCACAGCCACTTGGTTATCGACTTTTCCGTTGCCAGTCAGTATAAAGCACACGCCAAACTGTGCAGCCATCAGAACTTAGTAATTGGATTCTTTACTAGAAAGAATCCTTCTATATCACATTGTCGCCTGCGTGGCGTGCCTCAATAAGAAAATGAACACTCTTCGATGGTGGATTGTGGCTGGGGTCGGGCATTTTCTTTTTAATATATACTTCAAAAGACCCGAAAGGGTATTGGTATGTTTCTCGAATGAAAAATGCACCCAGTTGACTCAAAAATCCTAATAAAATACATTCAAAGTCAATGAAAATGTGAAAATATCACTTTTAGATGAGTATCAAAGGACGAAATCGGCATCCGCTAAATAAAGATGAACAAACAAAACTGTCATCAGCTCAGAAACACGACAAAATGAAATGCCGGGGAACACTGTTTCCTAGTTCATGGTATTGGTAGGCGACCGGGCATCAACAACTACTGAATCAACTTTGGCTTCACATCGCGGCAACACCAGCAGGCGATGCCAGGCTTTTGTGTGAGATTGATAAGTAAAGTGATTAGAGGCTCATGAAAGGAGGAGATGATCCCATTTCTTCTGCCGACTGCAAAGTCTCTGATATGGAATGGAAAATATTGGATGGAAGAAATTAATCAATAAAATGTAATAATGGCTTGTCAGTCATTAACACTTTTGCTTGTCTCCTTAAGTCAGGCTGTTGAACTCATCACCTTTTTATAATTAGAAAATGATGACGATGCTACTTCTTTCTCAAGTCTGCCATGGTAATTGATTTAAGATTTTCTCAATTCGTTGCAGCAGGAATAAGCTCAGATTTTGCAACACAGTAGAACCTCTCTCTTTTAAGGATACCCTTGATACTGAAAAATGATTTTAAACATTTTGGGTTTACTGTAAACTGTTAAATTATTTATTTTTCGAGATTTTCGCAAAGGCACCACCAAACAAGAACCAAAGAACAAAAATTTCTACTCTCAAGTCTAAGGCATTAACCATAACCTTTAAAAATTCCCCAAACAAGTAACATTTTATTCTCGATTACTGCAATGTTTGATATAATTTAAGTCACATTTTCTTGTCATTCTCTTTTTTAGGTGTGCTAGAAGAATCCGAGTTTTACAATATAACTGACCTCATCAAACTAGTAAAAGAGCGAATACGAGAAAGAGATGCTAAGCAAAACCAAGTAAGTACCATTTTGTGTGTTCGGGGATCTAGCCAGGATTTTTTGTCGAATTTTGCTTTGCATTGGTAATATTTTTTCTATCCTATTCCTCTGATGACCTTTGGTCACTAATTGAGTTTTATGCACTGAATATCATTATTGCTGCTGTGTACATGTACACTGTTGATAGACATACATGATTCTATAGTCAATTTTCATCACCAACACAAGTCTGGTTACTGTACAGTGGCAGTGTTTATTCCTGTTTTCCTTTGCCACCAGTAAATACAATATACACCAGCCTTCACCAAACGAAAATTGACCACCGATTTATTTCAAGATTTACATATGTTTGCACTGCCATTGCATGTACATTTCAGGCCACTCCTGCCAACTACATCCACCGATGGCATGATCAGCAATCTACACCGCTCATCTCCATCTAATAATCATTTCATTTTCCACCATTAGCTCTCAAACAAATCTCGCTGCCGGCACAAAATGGCTTCATCATGTTTCTGCCGTTCATTGCTAAAAAATAAGATCATTCACGAGTCGTTAGCCAAGCTGTTCGTTGTGCGTTCATTCATCTTCATGAGTGATGGACCTTCGAGTTGGATGCTGGGGAATTTATTTGCCTAAATGTGGTTTCATCTTTTTACCAAGTTTTACCATTCAGATCCATCGTCATCGTCATTCTTCCATGTTTATACAGTACATTGTTCAATGGAGAGTGGTTTGTCCGCAAAATCAAATTTTTACATAGATGCGAAAAATTTCCTAGGTTACGGATATAAACAATAGGGCCTTGCTCCTAGCACTATTTTGGAGAATGAGGAGAGGCTGACAACTGGCATATTTGAGTTGGGTTCTTTCCCATCAACTTCTTGCAGAAACCCTGTGAGAGGCGGGTAACTTCCAGAGCTACTGGATAAGTCACCGGGAATTTCTATTTGTAATAATGATTGACCAACAAAAATAACCCCAGAAATTTCTAACGATGTTGTGCTGAGCTTGTGAATATATTTTTTAAAGAATTAATCATTTAATGTTAAAAAAACAGGTTGCATCACTGAGTTCTGATGGAAAAGATGAAAACATGAAAGTTGGCCAAAGGGAGGCATTGAATTTGCTCAGTCGTCAGTAAAAGCACAAATATGTGGAATGTTTGATCAGCCTTAGGGGGTGGGGAAAATCGTTGTAGGAGAAATTCTCTTTTGAAAGTTTGGTTCAATAACATGAATAAAGTAATGTGTCGAACTGGCTGTTACTTTCATCAGCAGTTATGCTGCATTATTTATGACTATGGCCAGTATGGGACACTTTGAACCCCTCAGTACAGAGAAACAAATCCATTGCCAGCGCCAAAGCGCTCTTGATAAGGTCAGGTGGTCGATGACAAATGCAAAGGACTGATTGCGGCTGCGGGGTGTCGTTCTGAATACCGTAGCTGCAGCACACAGTTTATTATTACACCATCAAGAAAATGAAGAAAACAGCCAAGTTCTCAATGTTTTTTGACTTGTGACTCTGAGTCACGAAGGCCTGTCTTCCTTTAGTCATCCCCTCATGAAAGTTTTAAAGAACCTCGAACAACTGACAGCGACCTCCTGGCTGTAGGTAAATGCGTTCGTATATCGATTTCTAAATGTGATTGCTTTCTAGTAACCAAGGCAACGAAAATTCAATAATGACCAAAACAATTTTGATAATGCACCTAAAATGTATCGATGAACTGATTATCTGCTTGTTATGTTATGCCTCGAGAACGGTTCCTTCTTGTATGCGCGTTGTGTGTGAATGATTTTCTAAATAAAGATAGCTGGGCCGCCATTTTGATTGCAGGGAGCGGCAGTTGGGAATGAAAGCTTGTTTGATGTGGAATTGTAGTTTCAAGGCCCTTGTTGTTCAACTGTATTTTGGATGACACTATAGAGTGCAAGTGAACTCTGATACAGTTACATAAACTTTTTATCTTTTTGTCTTCGATCAGCTAATGCCCTCACTGCAGCACTATCAAGCTTTTGATCTTAAGGTGCACCTGCTACCCAAGTAAAGATAAACAAAACCCTGAGTCCCAGATCCATGCGACTCTTGTGTCTTTTCAAAAGAAAAGGAAATGTCATCATCTGTATTGCCAGGCGCCAGAATCTGTTCTTAACAAATCATTAAATTTTGGCAGAATTCAAGATGTATATTCCATAAAAACAGCCGAAACAGTCAGGAACTTTATTTTTACCCCATAGTGCATAAAAACTAGAAAATGACTTGATTCAATGATTGATTATTTTAGTTGTCGTCTGCTTCCGCTTGGATTCCTGTTTTCCTTACTCTATGTCGAGCACCGCTCATGTGGTTCTAATTGTCGTTTCTCTTTCAGTCGCATTTAAAGAATGTCTACAGGGTGTTACAATGTTCAGAAGAGGAACTCACACAGATGGTGTCAACCATGTCCGACGGCTGGAAATTCGAACAGGTTTGTGGCCAACTCAGGTTCAAGAGTCAAGTCGACCTAATAGTGTGTAAAAATGGTCAGTGGTCATAACGTTAAGAAAACAATAGGACTCCCTCTTATTAATTGATACTGAAGACTTTTCTTAGTAAAACTTGTAAAAATGGCTTAAAATATAACGTTTAAAAGAATCAGACACCTCTGTCTTTAGGACACCCAAGTTTTACCCTACATTCAAATCAATCATGGAATTTATTGAGCAAATTGATGATATCTAAAAGGAGGTTTAGCTGTATCACTTGGTTTTGAAATATAAGTTGAAGTGATAATAAGCTCTATCGATTAACATTGGTTTGTATTGACAGTTCTATTGTGATACAGTTTCAGAGCGTCTGGGTTGTTTGAGAACTAGACTCCCGAGTTCTAGGCACTCTCAAACATACACTTCTGTAGTCTTTAGAAATCATTAAACGATTAAATGGCGCTGATGATTTTTAGCAGCGGTTTGACATAATGAAATTCAAGAGATTACTCTTGTGTTTGAAGTCGTTTGCCAGTATACCAGAGGGTGTAGCTATAACTCAGCCTTTGTGGTCAAGATGTTTCATTCGAATATTCGACTTGATTCCAAGAGAATCGACTCCAACTTTAGTCAGATCCGCCATGACGTCATTGGCACTAAAAACTATTTCTTTGAAGTCGTTTCTAAAAAAGAACTTCAAATAGGCTATTCAAACGTTCAGATCATCTACAAGCATTATTTATCAAATCTCTGAGCTATATCAATGAGATACGGAGAAAAAACTTACACATATTGAACATACAATTGTTTCGAGGAGAGTTCCTTTGACCAATTCACTCTGCCACCTTCACGGCATGATGGACGGTATGAGATGGACTTTGTCCCCCAAATTTTGTGCCCAGCTAGCACCTCTGAGGTTAGATAGGTGAAAGGTCACCAAAAAAATCCAAAACCGATTTAGCTCATTATGTTGTATGAACAGTGTTGCAAGATATTTGCTGAATGATTTTTAAATGCATCAAATTTCCTCAACCATGATTTTCTCAATTCTTGCTGCAATAGCCAACCATCCTGTTCTGTTTGCATGAAGTAGGATACGTGATTACCGACCTTTGCCAAGCTGAGGGTGGTATATTTACTTGTCAGATACCTCTATTTGCCGAGTACTCCTAAAGCCTTCTTCTCATCAGTGTTGCCATCATAACAACCTGACTATGGTACATTTCACCTTGCCAGGTGCAAGGTGCATCCAGGCGGTCAGTGGTATGTTAAAGGTAGTAGCACAAATTATTGCCTGCCAAGCACTATGAACAGGTTCCAGTGTAGAGGGCAGTTAAAGGATGCATCAGAAAATGTACACAAACATACCAGCTGGCCGAGCAGCATCCTTAGAGTCTACAATATGACTAGTACATATACTGCCACCTTTTGGGAATAAAGTCCCTCATTGCCTGCTATTAAGGACGTTGTTGTAGAGTGTATTTGAAGCCAAATTTGTTTGAATATTGCATTTAAAGTAGAGCTATCCCTGAGTAAACCAAAAAGATTTAGAGAAATTCCTGGTAGTTATAAAATTTCATCATTTGTTGGAACTGTCTTAGGTGGGGTTGCATTCTTTCTTTTAGCTTCCCTGCCAGAAGCTGAAAAATCTCTCAAAACAGCTGCTTTGTGATGTTCTAATTTCCATGGTACCTTGACCCACTTGTTGAACATGTTGAAAGGAATTAATCAGTCAGTAGACCACCAAAGATTCCGACAGAAGATCATTTTGCCACTTTCAAAATTCTTGGAGCGAAACGTGAGGTTGATTTGAATATCTGCCTCTCTTTGTTATCTTCTACCTTGTTGTTTATTGTTTATCATCTGACTTGCCTTGCCTATGTTTTCATGTTTTCCTGTTTCAAGCAAGTAAATGGGAGATAACCTGATGGCTTGTAGGCGTGTTGGTCAGCTTCTTTGGCAGATGGTACTGGATGGGGGGTTTTATTGGGTGGCAGATGGTACTGGATGGGGGGTTTTATTGGGTGGTGAAGTAAAAAGGACAACGTACCATCAATCTATGCACTGCTTGGGAGTGATGCCATATTCGCCATATTAGCCATAGGTAATGATGCTGCAAGTGCAAGCATCAACTGGCAAAAAGTTTGACTAATTAGACAATTTTTTTTCAAAATGAGAAAAAAAAAATGGTTTTATGATCTTGATATTGATGTATGTATTAAGGTATGGCCTTTACATTCATGATTCAAGTTCCAATCTCAGACCCATTTTCCTCCTGGGTGGAGAGAAGCAAGCATAAATCTTTTGGTTTTATTTCCTCTTATTATGATAATTATCTTTTCCCTTCTCTTTCAGTTAATAAATATAGGTTCTTCATATAATTACGGATCCGAGGATCACGCCGATTTTTTATGTGTGGTGTCTAAAGAGTGTATGAATGTTCTAAACGGTCAGGAGTATGAACCGACAGATAAAGCTAAGGTGAGTGAGGCGTTTTGAAAAATCTAAAAAAGTTACCACTCTTAAATGAGTTGTGATTATTGTGAAATGCCATTTGATAAAAATTCATGGATGATATCTGAAAATGAAAAAATAAAACAAAGTTATCCATTTGCGGTCTTTGAAAGTACGGTACATTTATATGGTGCAGTGTCATTCCTTTAGCCGAAGGGAGTACACCAGTAATGTAATGTAATTACTAAACGGTAATCATATCATGTATGAGTGGTCATTTATTAACTCATTTTCATTGCCGGCTGTGTTCATACTGGTCTGCATTAATTGGGCAGTACCCATGTATGAGTTCATCCCTGAAGCTACACTCAGGCGATAGACAAAATGACCAAAAAAAAGTTAGGCATCAAGTTGCACGCCAATGACACATCAGTAACACGCGTAATATCTCTCTATGTTTCGCGTGTATTACGTGTAACCTATTTCAATGACCCAAATTAGGGGATGTCAATTGTGTTTTGGACTGTAATAATACCTTGTTGATGTGCAATTTATTGCAAGGACAGGGTTTTTTCCACGCGTTATCTTTGAACAATGACGTTGAAATCTAAATGATATCAAATGAAATCATGTTTTGATTTGCGTGTATGACCTAATAATTATCCATTAAATTGATTTATGAGTTTGTGTTGATTGAAATGAGGATTACATGTAGAGGCAAAGTCTCACCTTTCAATCGCAATATTTGTAAAAATGCCATCTTGTCAATGACTCATCAGGTAATATGCTTAGTTGTGTCATATCAATTGTATCAGTAGTGATGACTTCACTCTTTTAGTTTTACTACCATAAAATAACGTATTACCATTACTTCAAATGCTGAAGTACTTCGTTTTTTACCTGGTAATATCTTGGAAAACTTTGACTATCAATGTATGCACTAAATATCAGCTTCTTTTGAAACAATTCTCCTTATCACACAAGGCGTTTATAGTGGCTACAGTACTCTTTGTTGACCAGGGTCTGTCGCAAAGCGCTTTAGAAAATGAATGTCTATGGATGAGATCACTGTCCTTGGTGACAAAGTGCGTCACTGGCACGCAACTGAGCATGTCTGAGGCACGTCACTGACTCAAAGCAGGACACTTGTGATTTGGACTGTAAGACTTAGTATTGCCACTTGTCCTGCATTTGGTTAAACATGAACAAATGTAAACATGTATAAATATAACTCGTTAGCAGAGTAGTGTAGTGTTAATTGGGATTGTGGCTATTTTCAGCTGTTGTATGAAGTATAGACATATCATGAAAATTAGCAGCTGTTATAGACAATGATGTCTGTGTTTATCACTCACACTGGTCATCGGTTTGTCATGAATTTGGATCATCTACTGTACAATTGGTATGGCATTTTATACCTAGAATGTACTGTGTTAATGCGTTTAAGATGTCTCCATAGACTGTTCCCTTGTGAACTTGTGGACTTGTTGACTTGAGTCGTCCCCGGAGCATGTTCCCTGGTCCACTGATGGGAACATCCAGGAGAGTCACAAGCAAAAATGCCGCAAGCGAACAGTCTGTGGATACGTAGCCTTACAGGTATAATAATAGGCCGGCTTAAAAAACCCATCAGCACAGTGTTTTGTCATTTTACTGTCATTGATTTCCTGCACACTGTTTGTTGACTTAACTGGCAGACCTGTCTTTTGATTGAAAATGGGCACATGGTTTTAAGCTCTTGTTAAAGTTCAGACCTAAGTTAGTCTTGGAGTAGATTAATGACTTCATCTGCAACCTTCTCATAAGCACTTGGGGTCAAATTCAAAGACAGACAAGTGCCTTTTTATGTGTTTTATGTGTACTATTTTAACACGTTTGAACACGATGTGGCACAATAGATGTTTACAAATAGATGTTGTTCTGAATCTTAACTCTTTGCTTACCAAGACGGCTTTTGTTTTCATCCCCGATTCTTGCCAAGAAACAGAAATTCCCGAAAACAAGCGGATACAGTGGATACCATAAAACTTGTTGTAATCTGTCAGGAATTACCTATAAACTGCCCACAAAAAGCATGAAGTAATTGGTTTCTGTGTGGAAGAAAGACTCTTAAACAAGTTGGGCAGAGAGTTGATAGGAATATGCAGTCATTTCAGAACGTGTTTGGCAGGCTGAGAGTTATATTTGGTAGATAACGCACGCTTACAACTGCACACCAGGCTAGTTCAGATTGTTTTAAAAGACATGATCAAGTTGTAAAATAAACCTCCCTATGCAAGAAGTATTTTTTAAGACCCCAAGGATATATAAATTTGTTTTGCGTATTGTAAGCCGATAATCTATAATCTTGATAATTTTCGATATGCCCAAATCACATGGGCTCAAGAACGAGGGATCGAAATCAAGCACTTGGGTTTATTCTGTTACATATGATCAATATTCAATATGGGCAAGGAGAGCGGCAGTGGAATGCCGAGGCATATTTTCTATTAGGTCTGCAAAATTTTGCGCCAACATATGATTTGTGGACATTCCTAGACCTAGAGAACTTTGCGATTGTTTACTAAACTGTTGTCGTCTTTTGTATCTTTTCAGGTATTACAACAGAAAGGTTCTCGAATGTGACAGTTAAAATGCCCTCCATTGTTAATAAGAAAGTGGCGTCGGTGTATCCATGCGCTGAAATTCATTCGGAAACTACAGACGTCCGCCTACCGTCACACGCGCGAGATCATTGAGTTCTCCAATCAGGTGTAATTGTGTGTTTTTGTACAAGTTTGGCGAGACATTATGGGGCAATTCTGAAAAAAAATGACAGTTGCAGGCTGGTATAGCTACATGTAATTGCCACCATGTGCTTGAGGTATTTGTGTGAGTCATGACTTTCATGTCAAGCTATTTAGGACGACTTTTTGCTAAATTATTATGGCACCCATTTTAGAGCTATTTTGACTTTGGGTACTGGAAAATGTTAAGGAAGATTGAGAGGCAGTGGTTGAATTCATGCCCTGGATTCTTCATACCAGTACTGAATGTTGAAATGATTCTAATTTCATGGGTAATCCTCGAATTCAAGTAACCGTACGTTACTTTTCAAAATTGTCCCAGGTCCTACAAAAGCTGGCTTGTTTTTAAATGCAATCATGAGTGGCAGTGTATCACAAGAGTGTGCAAGTGTTGACGCGTTGTGTGAAGCAACTGTCGACGATGTTCATGTCGTTTTTACTGGCGTCTGTGAGCTTGTGACTCGCTGTCTATTTTCAAAGTGAGGTTCTTTTTAATCATATGCGTCGTCTTTCACGGTGCAGCTACGGACGATGACTGCCGTTGATGCCATTGGGATTCTGGATATTCTTCGAACTATGGCTCAAGACTTTAATGTTATGGGATGTTTTCACAGTGTGATCAACTTGTTTGTTTGCTTGCATCATTCAGCTGAATTCATCAAAGCCAACGATCAAATTTGTCGGTGTGTCAATTAATTTATTGTATTTCTGGGAAACACATCTTCACAAAGTATTGTCAGAGAAAATAGCGTAAACTATGAACTTCTGGGTAAATGAATTTTTTTCACAGATCTATTTTGTGTCAAATTGCCAAATTTGTCCAACTTTTGGTTTGACGTAAAGAAATATACTGTAGGAATGGTTCCACCCAACCTACACCTCATACATAAAAACAGTTATGCCCATTGTACTTGTCAGGGGTGTAATCTTCATTTGGCATTGCATCATTTCTCAGTATTCACTCACAGTATAAAACGTATATGTTTTCTGCTCCTCATGGTATCACAAACTCAAGTCATGATCTTTCATATGATTTGATGCTGTTTATTGGGTTAGGTTAGGTGGTACAATTAAAGCTTGGTACAGTTATAGCCTCTGTGTGCATAAATGTGTGCAATCAGCTCTGTTTCCTACAATGTAGGGGATATAATTGTACTGGGATATAATTGTACAAATTAGCCTTATGTATTTTCAGTGAATGTATGGCATGAGTGTGGTATCTTGTAAAGTTATAAGCTATGTCTGGAACATGGCATCTAGTAAATGGGTGTAAGATATTCCAAATGTTGGTTGTTGTAGAGTGCCAGGCCCACCAAGGTGCAATCACACTTCTTTTTGAGGGCTCCATCCTGTGAACTCGGATATTTTCACATGTTTTGTTTTCACACATTCATGGCCAATATTTGAAATAATATAACTAAAAAATAGAAATTTGGTTATGGAAAACTGTGAACAGATTTTTTAGCGAACTTTTAGTGCAATGAACATTTCAGAGTTTAAAGTACTCAGTTTAGGGGCCATCCATTAAGTATGTATGCACCGAGGGGGGAGGCTTGATACCAATGTGTACAGCCTGCGTACCGGGTACAGGGAGAGGGGGTCAAAGCTAAAGTGTACTTACGCACCGAAAGCACGATTTTACACACTGATCACCGTATTCGACTGACGATCGCGCCATCTACCACCTCAAATTAACATCAGTTATATGTCACATGTTGTTGTCGTCTGCTTGCATTTTATCATGACCAATTTCACAAATAATGGTAATACCGCAAGGTGTTTATTTCTGAATTTGCTCTCATTTTAATAATACATCACAACAAGCTGTTTTATATCGGCAATAGACGCCGGCCAACACTCGGCCACGTTGGACATTATACATTATATGCGTAATACTATGGTAAGATACCAACTCGCGCGTCACTGACGCAAACAGGACGAATGTCAATATATTGTGATTTTGACTGTATACGCCTTTTGTTTGGTGCAATCTTGGCCATCTGAGGTTGCAGTGGTTTTCCCAGAACATGTCACATGCTTTGATGTGCAATACTTCAAAACACAATCACAGTCTGATTTCTCCTTTGGCCACTCTACATCATACCCGCAAATCTGGCTGAGATTTTATAAATCTATGCACTCAGGTGAAAAACGTTCAACATGTACTAATATAATCTTTGATTTTGTCTGCTTGTCTCTGGTATGTAGACTTTTAAAGGTGTTTTATGATTGTTGCCAAATTCAGGTGTTTCAAAAGCTGGTGGAGATCTTTTTAATGGGAAACTTTGTTGTGAATAGAGGAATCTAATTTGCTCCGTTGGGGGAAAAACTGTCGCTCACCAAGTACATTGCAAGGTCTTGATACATACTTGATAATACATGTACATTTTTGGGCATGTCAGTTTTGACGTTGGTCGAATGCCTTCAAGTGAAGAGCTTCATGGTATTACAGGCAATATACTGTGGTATGACAAGCAATATCTCTAGTCAGTAGCACCATGCCTAGTTCCATTCCAATTTTGTTGAGCAGCCAGTACATGCACTAAATGTATATGCCCTGGCTGCATGGCCATTGGTCGAAATTAAACCATTTGCTTTATATAAACCTACAAGCTTTATGTGTAAATGTACCATAAGATGTTCAATGTCCATTTTCAATATATGCAAATTTGTTGGTTACAATGACATCATTCTTTTGGTTCCATACAAGGTGAATTTTGCGTGATCAGCATTTTAGCCTACTTTTACATTTTCACTGCCCACGAAAACGTACTCTCATTTCCTGTTTAAAACCTTGTGCAGATCACTTAGCTGTTGATAATAGGGTTCCATTCAGAAACCCGCATATGGGAATTCCATAGTAATGACTACATGTACGTGTAGATGCATCAACAGCTTTAATACCGACTTGGCACGGGAAATGGAGGGATATTGTATTATTGGTGCAAATTCACTTTGAGCGCAAATGTCTCACCAACTTCACTTTATGCTGTTGAGACTACATGCCATGAATGTGGTACATGTGTGTTCTCTTAATCCATCTTGAATTGCCAAAATATGACTATAAGGATCACAAAAAATGTTGTAGCACCATGTATAAACCTCAAGTGATAATAATTGGAACAAAATTCACAAACAGTTTGAGCCAAAAGTAAAGTGTGTTTATATATTGAATTGGTCGAATTGGTCTAGTCGAGAAACATGCTTATTCAGGCAGGCCTGCCAACTTCTTGGCTGGCCTACCCTGGGAAGTGACAAAGAGTAAGTGTACATTACAGTCAGCACAGGCCAAAAAGCTTTTATTGGAAAATTATTTCTTTCCAAAACGCTGCTGAAGCTAGGAAGTCTGTTTGATACTCGGCAAGCTGGAAAACCTTTCCCAGGGTGATGAGTACATCTGTGCAATAACATTGCAATCTCTGGTTTGGCATCTAGGTGGGTACTTTTCATGAAGACAGGCATTTTCGTTATGATGCATGTTCTTGGCCACCTTTTTCATGTGTAAGCAGTGTCGTCGTACCCGTAGACTGTATCCGAGGTTGGTTCAATTTGACCCAAAATCTTTGTATGAATGTTATCAATAAATATGATTTATCCAGTAACTTGTCCTTCACCATTTTCTGTCTCGGACCATGATATATCTAGGCACATATTATCAAGAATCGACTGTCACAACCAGACCTAGTCGGGCCTGGTCCATTGTGTTTCTTGTTTCTAGCACATTTAGGGAGACCAGACTGACACAACCGACCGAAAAAGGCCTCTCGGCAGCTCAATCATGTTCCCAACAAGGCTGGAGAGAAGAGACAGTCACAACCAGACAATACCATGTTGAGAATATGGTAGAGCTGCCAGGAAGCACAATATTTGAAACAATGTAGAGCAGTCCGGATGCCCAAATATGCCTGGTTGTGACCATCTCTCTTCCCTTGAGTAGCCAGGAGTCCAGAATGGACTGGTTGTGCCTCACATCTTTTTCACAGTCTTGGCAACACACTAGAGCTGCCAGGCCCTATTAGATCTGGTTGTGACTGTCTCATCTATCTCACCAAATAAGCAAGACGGTGGAGTTGCTTGGCCTGGTGCAGTCTAGTTGTGACTGTCTCATCTATCTCCCAAAACTGGCAAGACGGTATATTGCTGGTCTGGTTGTGACTCTCATCTATTACGGTAAGACAGCCAGGTACAATTGGCCAGGATGTGGCTGTCTTATCTATCCCATTTTGTAGGCAGGACGGTTAGGCAGCCAGGTCCAATTCGGTCAGGTTGTGACTGCCTCATCTATCTCACATGGTGAGCTAGATGAGACAGTCAGAACTAGACCAAATTGGCTTGGCTGCCTGACCGTCTTGGCAACATGGCGAGATAGATGAGACTGTCACAACCATGACTACCTCACCAGCTGGCCGACGTGGTGAGATAGATTGGGCATCCACAACCTGACCGAATATGGTCTGGTTGCCTCACCGTCTCGCTAGTGTGGTAAGATAAACGAGACAGTCACAACCAGCCCGAATCGGACATAGTTGCCACACAATCTTGCAGCGTGGTAAGATAGATGAGACAGTCACAATCAGACCGAATCTTGCCGACTGCCTTAAGTACCGCCTCGCCAACATGGTAAGATAGACGAGACAGCCACAACCTGCCCGAATCAGACGTGGCTGCCTCACTATCTTGCCAACGAAGGTAGATAGATAAGACAGGCACAACCTGACCGAAACTTGCCTCGAAGCTCAACGTGGCGCCCTGTCAAGACCGAAAAAAAGATGAGAGCCACAACCTATCCGAATCGGAACTCTGGCTGCTCCACCGTGTTTCTTTATACAGGGTGACGGAGGTGAGAATCAGACCTGACTGCCTTACCGTCTTGCCAACACAGCGAGACAGATTTACCAGACCGAATCAGACCTTGCTACTAAACCGTGGTGAGTGAGATGAGACAGTCACAAGTAGACCGAATGAGCCTGGCTACCTAACTGTTTTGCCTACATGGTGAGATAAAATGAGACAGTCGAACCAGACCAATTCAGGCCTGGCAGCTCCACCATCTTTTCGATACGGTGAAATAGATAAGACACCCATTAGTAAATCGACTGCGCCTGGTTGCTCTCCGTCTTGTCAATATGGTGAGATAGATGGACTGTTACAACCAGACCGAATCAGGCCTGAGAGTTTCACCTTGTTCCCAAGACTGTGAAAAAGATGATAGCCACAACCTGTCCAAATCGAGCCTCCTGACTGGCCCACCATGTTTCAAACTCGGTGTTAGCGATTCTCTGGTTGTGACTCTCGTTTCTCTTGTTCTGCTGGAAACACGGTTGAGTAGCCAGAAGGCCCATTTCGGTCCGATTGTGACTCATTATGCAGGCAAGACGGTCAGGCAGTCAGGTCACATTCGGTCAGGTTGTGACTGTCTCATCTATCTCACCATGTTGACAAGACGGTCGCACAATCTAAGCAGCGAGAACCATACCGAATCGAACCTAGCTGCCTTGATCGTCTTGCCAACGTAGTGAGATGAATTACACAGTCACAACCAGGCTGGATCCGACCAAGCACTCTAACGTTTTGCCAACATGGCGAGATCGAAGAGACAGTCATATCCTGACCGAATTGGGCCTGACTGCCTAACTGTCTTGGTGGCGACTGTATCATCTATGTCACCAGTTGGTAAGACGGTTAGGCAGCCAGGTCAGATTCGGTTTGGTTGTTACTGTCTCATGTATTTCATTCTGCAGGCAAGACGGTCAGGGAGTCAGGTCAGATTCGGTCAGGTTGTGACTGTCTCATCTATCTCAGCATGTTGACAAGACGGTTGCGCAATCTAAGCAGCGAGAACCATACCGAATCGAATCTAGCTTCCTTGATCGTCTTGCCTACGTATTGAGATGAATTACACAGTCACAACCAGGCTGAATCCGACCGAGCACTCTAACGTTTTGCCAACATGGCGAGATCGATGAGACAGTCATATCCTGATCGAATTGGGCCTGGCTGCCTAACCGTCTTGCTTATATGTTGAGATAGACAAGACAGTTACAACCATCCGGAATCGGACCTGCCACCCGCCTCACCATCTCGCCAACGTAGTGAGATAGATGAGACAGTCACAACAAGACCGAATTGGACCTGGCTGCCTCATTGTCTTGCCTACATGGCGAGATAGATGAGACACGTTGGAAAGGCAGCAAGGTCCGATTAAGCCTGGTTATGACTGCCTCATCTGTCTAACCAAGCTAGCAAGATGGAGAGGCAGCGAGGCCAGGTTAGGTCTGGTTGCGACTGTGTCATATACCTCACCATGTGGGCAGGACGGTCAGGCCAGGTGGCGACTGTATCATCTATGTCACCAGTTGGTAAGACGGTTAGGCAGCCAGGCCAAATTCTATCTTTTCACGCTGCCAAGACGCTTAGGCAACTGGACCCGCTTCGGTCTGGTTGTGATTCTCATCTATTTCATCGCAATGGTAGCGAGACCCTATTCGGTCTTTTTGTGACTATCTCACCACGCTGGCAAGATCATAACGCAGCCGGCCCGATACGGTATTTTTGTGACTTTGTCATCTATCTTTCCACGCTGGCTACACGATGAGGCAGCCAGGTCAGATTCGGTATGGTTGTGACTGTTTCATCTACCTCACCACGTTGGCAAGACGGTGAAGCAACCAGGTCCCATTGGTCTTTATGTGACAGGTTGTGCCTGTCTTGTCTATCTCACCACGCTGGCAAGACGGTAAGGTAGCCAGGTTTGATTCGGTCTGGTTGTGGCGGTTTCATCTATCACATCCACACCATGTTGGCAAGACGGTCAGACACTCAGGCCCGATTCATGCTGGAAAGACGGTAGAGCTGCCAGGTCCAGTGCGGTCTGGTTGCGACTGACTCATCTATATCACCAAACTGGCAAGTTAATATAAGGCACCATGTTGGCAAGACGGTAAGATAGCCAGGCCAGATTCGATCTGGTTGTGACTGTCTCATCTATCCTACCATGTTATAACGAGATGGTGAGGCAGCAAGACCTAATTTGATCAGGTTGTGACTGTCTCATCTGTCGTACCATGTTGGCAAGACAGCAAGGCAGCCAGGACTGATTCAATCTGATTGTGATTGTCTCGTCTCTCCCACCATGTTGGCAAGATTGTTGGTCTTTCAGGCCCTATTTGATGGGGTTGTAGCTGTCTCATATATCTCCCAATGCTAACATGACGGAAAGGCAGTCAGCCTGATACGGTCTGGGGCCCGATTCGATCTGGTTCTGACTGTCGTAACTATCTCAGCATGTCGGAGAGGTAGCAATGAGGCCAGGTCAGATTTGGTCTGGTTGCGACTGTCTCGTCTATCGCATAAATGTTAGCAAGACGGCGAGGCAGCCAGGTCCGATTCGATCTGGTTGTGACTGCCTCATCTATCTCAGCAGGTTGGAGAGGTGGCAAGGCAGCCAAGTCTGATTTGGTCTGGTTGCGACTGTCTCGTCTATCGCATAAATGTTGGCAAGACGGCCAGGCAGCCAGGTCCGATTCGATCTGGTTGTGACTGCCTCATCTATCTCAGCAGGTTGGAGAGGTGGCAAGGCAGCCAAGTCTGATTTGGTCTGGTTGCGACTGTCTCGTCTATCGCATAAATGTTGGCAAGACGGCCAGGCAGCCAGGTCCGATTCGATCTGGTTGTGACTGTCGGATCTATCTCAGCAGGTTGGAGAGGTGGCAAGGCAGCCAAGTCTGATTTGGTCTGGTTGTGACTGTCTTGTCTATCTCACATCGTTGGCAAGACGGCCAGGTCCGATTCGGTCAGGCTGTCTCATCTACCTCACCATGTTGACAAGATGATAGGGACCCAGGTCCGATTCAATCAGGTTGTGACTGTCTCATCTATTTCACCACGTTGGCAAGACAGGCAGGCAGTCAGGGCAGATTCAGTCAGGTTGTGACTGTCTCATCTCTCTCACTGTGTTAGCATGACCGTGGAGCTGCCAGGCTCAACGTGGTTTGGAGGTGGTTTGGTTTGGTCAGGTTGTGACTGTCTCATCTCTCTCACTGTGTTAGCATGACCGTGGAGCTGCCAGGCTCAACGTGGTTTGGAGG
This sequence comes from Lineus longissimus, assembly GCF_910592395.1. Classification (NCBI taxonomy): domain Eukaryota; kingdom Metazoa; phylum Nemertea; class Pilidiophora; order Heteronemertea; family Lineidae; genus Lineus; species Lineus longissimus. The sequence continues at coordinate 22,622,080 of NC_088308.1, read as the reverse complement.
TGGTTTGGTTTGGTCAGGTTGTGACTGTCTCATCTCTCTCACTGTGTTAGCATGACCGTGGAGCTGCCAGGCTCAACGTGGTTTGGACGTGGTTTGGTTTGGTCAGGTTGTGACTGTCTCATCTGCCTCACCACGTTGGCCAGATGCTGAGGTAGCCAGGTCCGATTCGGTCCGGTTGTGACTATCTCATCTCTCTCACTCCGTTGGAGATTGTGACGCCGCCAGGTTCGATTTAGTCTGGTTGTGACTGTCTCATCTACCCCACCATCTTGGCAAGAGGGTACCACAGCCATGCCCGATTCAGTCTGGCTGTGACTGTCTTATCTATCCCACTGCACCACTTTGGCAAGGCAGCCTTGTCCGATCCAGGGTGGTTGTGACTGTCTCGTCTCTCTCACCACGTTGGTAGGATGGTGAGGTAGCCCAGTTCGATCTATTTCACCACGTTGGCAAGACGGGCAGGCAGTCAGGGCAGATTCGGTCAGGTTGTGACTGTCTCATCTCTCTCACTGTGTTGGCAAGACCGTGAAGCTGCCAGGCTCAACGTGGTTTGGACGTGGTTTGGTTTGGTCATGTTGTGACTGTCTCATCTCTCTCACTGTGTTGGCATGACCGTGGAGCTGCCAGGCTCAACGTGGTTTGGGTGTGGTTTGGTTTGGTCAGGTTGTGACTGTCTCATCTCTCTCACTGTGTTGGCATGACCGTGAAGCTGCCAGGCTCAGTGTGGTTTGGAGGTGGTTTGGTTTGGTCAGGTTGTGACTGTCTCATCTCTCTCACTGTGTTGGCATGACCGTGGAGCTGCCAGGCTCAACGTGGTTTGGGTGTGGTTTGGTTTGGTCAGGTTGTGACTGTCTCATCTCTCTCACTGTGTTGGCAAGACCGTGGAGCTGCCAGGCTCAGTGTGGTTTGGAGGTGGTTTGGTTTGGTCATGTTGTGACTGTCTCATCTCTCTCACTGTGTTGGCATGTCCGTGGAGCTGCCAGGCTCAACGTGGTTTGGACGTGGTTGGTTTGGTCATGTTGTGACTGTCTCATCTCTCTCACCATGTTGAGAAGACGTTCAGGCAGTCAGGGCAGATTCGGTCAGGTTGTGACTGTCTCATCTCTCTCACTGTGTTGGCAAGACCGTGAACCTGCCAGGCTCAACATGGTTTGGACATGGTTGGTTTGGTCATGTTGTGACTGTCTCATCTCTATCACCATGTTGAGAAGACGGTCAGGCAGTCAGGGCAGATTCGGTCAGGTTGTGACTGTCTCATCTCTCTCACCATGTTGAGAAGACGGTCAGGCAGTCAGGGCAGATTCGGTCAGGTTGTGACTGTCTCATCTCCCTCACCATGTTGAGAAGACGGTTAGGCAGCCAGCCTGGATTTCACCTGTTTCATGAGTCAATTATGGTTGGTTCAGAGTTGCAAGATGGAGTGTGATAAATCAGTATTAAGGAAGTTTCTGATTGGCTATGATTTACTTTATTTGCAAGTTCATACACCTGAACAACGATAGATGTATTTACAAAGTACGTGGAATGCTTTTGAACATTATCTAAACAGAAATCATGATGAAATTGTAACTAGAGATCTTGAGAATATTTCCACAATGATAATGACCTCTAAACCACACCCGAACAAAACCAGGCCTTCCGAGACAAGACAACTGCAAGTGGGATCCGGGGATCAAAGTATTCTGGTTATATTCATAACTTGAGGTAATTGAATTATTTACAACAAAGAACTGAATTGTTTTATACAACAATACAACAATGATTAATGAAAATGTGTGATTTTTAAGACCTATACTCCCATTTCATGAAAAAATTGGCACTCTGATTTTAGGTTTGTTTTGCTTTCAGCACCATTTTTTCATGAAATGGAGAAGGACTTATCCCTTCATTACAATACAGAACTGTACATGCCCAGTGGTCAGTAAAATTCAAATCATACTCCTCTTATTTTTTTAAACAGAGGTATATGTACTGGGCCATAACTGGCAATATTCATATTCATATTTTTTGCACATCTTGAGTATCAAACCGTGACATCCTATCACCTACCAACCACTTGACCTGCTCAGCAGACTCTTCAGACACCTCAACCCCACCCCAACCCATCCCCCTGCAGCATGGCTATGATCAAATAAACTGCCCTATCACAGCTCCTACTAAGGCGCTCATTTTGAACGTCGATCCTGAGTATTCAGTTGAAAAACAACATCCTCCATCCACAGCAACCACTAGACCACTTTGAAGCATTCACTGAAAAGTCTTTAACTTTTTAAGATTCAGCAGAATTTGTACTTTCTTGGACAGCTTGACCATGTCAAGGCAGACCTTTGGGGCCATGACACATCATTCAGATCACCTTAGTATAAGACCCACTTCCATATACCAGTACTGTGGAACCTCTATCAGGGACAGTGATTTTGGTCCCAGATTGGTCGTTTCTATACCTGAAATTGATTGAGTACCCTGCAACATTACAGGATGAAAAGTCTAGTATCCGAGCGGCTTTAACTTTTGCTTGTTTCCTCGAGGGGCCTTGGAATATCTTCTTGACGGCTCATCATCCTGCAAGACGGAGGCAGAGAACATTTCTCATTAAAACATACATTCATTAGAATTGCAAGGGCAAGAATAACTGAATATGTTTAAATCAGTTGCTTTAATTCAGCAACAAAAGGCTTCTCTACTTTAAAAACTTTTAAGTTGCGAACAAAGAGCAATTACTTTACAAATAGTTTTTAAATATCAATGGAGTAGAAAGGACACGGTATCAGTTACCCACATGCCAAATCAACCAAAAAAGGAAGAGGGATAAATGAACATAGCATGCACTGTATAAAAGCATAGGAAATGGCCTATTTCATATCCCAAGGGGTCGAAGATATGGATAAGGTTGTTCTAGACATACAGGGGTATCCAAGTCAACAACAAAAGACAGACATCTCTACAACTGATTAAAGGCCTAGTGCACTTGTCAGCATAATTTGTAATTTTGCTGTGAATTCACAATTCAATTCTTTGTCTTGTCTGTCAACCTCGGCTACGTCTGGAGGGAATATAGACCATGATGATCAGGATGCCCAGCTATGACCTGGGGTCTGGCCAATATCAGTGGTAGTCCCCCCCCCAACCCCCAATAACATCACAAGTGCACAAGGCCTTTAAGAACATTTTTAAAACAATTTTACCTTTATTGGACGTAGCACATAGCTTTTTGGTATCTGTACAGAATATTAAGTAGGATTTACATACAAGTGCTATTACCTGATGCACAGATAGTCTTAAGGAGGTACTGATAGGCCTACTTGGGCTATCAAATACTGTAAACTGATCAATTTTTGTAGTTTTTTTTGCAATTTACTAAAATTTCTGGAAAGAAAATGTTTTTTATTTTGGTGGATTACAAAATTTCATTTGTTTTTCCAAAAATCAAAAAATGATTTCATGCAACTTATTTTCACGAGTCTAGGTAATATCTAATAGTGAAACTCCGCGAAAAATAAACACCCACAAAAATTAGGCACTTTACAGCACTTGATATATTGAAAGGAGCAAGCAGCAAAATGATAGAGCAGTGAAATCATGCAGTGAAGAACTCATAAGCATTGCAATAACAAACCACAATGGAGTAGTAGAGTGAAAATGGGTCTTCAATTTTCAAGCAGACGATGCAAGCAGACGACGCAGGGTGACACTTGTGACACCTGATACTACCTAACAATCTGATGCTTTGCAACAAACACGGAAGATTATACATGACACAAACTGCCGAAGTTACATTTTGTGAAAAAGATTGTGAATTCTGCATGCCAATAGGCATTTGGATGTGACTTGTGAGTATTTTTTAAACTATGAATGTACTCTGCTTTCTTACATCAAAGTCAAACTTCACTTTCGGTTCACCCATTGGAATAAGGGCAGATCTCTACCAAAGTAAAATTTATAAGAAATTAAAAACAATTTTAATCCAGATAAACTAAATTGCACTGAAGAAATAAATTTCACACTTCATTCAATAGTTCATCTGTAATCAGGTTAAACCTGGTTCCACACTCGAGAAAAAGGTGGCAGCAGTCAAACAAATTTTCAATGAAGAAAAAACATTTTTGACAGAGAAAAATGAAATATACCATATATAAAACATGCGAACACTCGCCAACTGAACCTACGTCATTGGTCGTTCCGATATTGAAGGCAGAGGGGGTTTTAGGTTTGGTAGGAGCTGGGGTATTGCCATGGGCGAGAGCTGCAGAGGAGCACAAGCATTCATCATAAATACGTATTTTTTCAAGAGCAGTAGGTTCAACATCCTCAAGGGACAATTCAATAATAACCAAGCTAAATAAAACAGGCCCTCATTAAGCAAGCAGCAGCAAATCTGAGCATAATGATAACTAAAGCACTGATATGAACAATAAACAACAGACCGCCACACTGATAGTATCCATCACCCAGATTATACGATAAGTTTCAGTGTTACCTGTAAAGTTGTTTTGTCCAGGATACATGTACCTATCAATTTACAATTTTGCCTAAACCAATGAAAATATCTGACATAAAGTTGTGACTAGTGTAATCAAATTATTAGTTCTCAATGGCGGCCATTAGTGTGGTGGTCTTGTTTACAGTTAGTTGCTATGGTTACCATCGGGATCCAGAGAGGAGCCGGTACTGTGGGCACCATATAATAGGGAGCAGGCACTGGCTACACAAAGACACCAAATGGATAAATGTAATGATGAAATTATGAGGTTAACTTGGGGCCAGTCACATTTATAGGTCTGGCAGATCCTCATATTCAGACTGACCAAAGACCAGAAATTTTCCTCCCATGGAAAGAAAAATAAAATTTAATTCTCTCGATATTATGCCTCCCTTAATATCAGTCCTAGAGCATCATTTTTATGTCTGTGGCCTGGTGTTTGCCATCAACCGATGGAGATGACCTCATCTGATGGCACGATACCAGTAACCAACGTTCTCAGACGATGCTATTTTCCAAAATGTGACTGACACCTTACATGTAAAATGAGTGTGGGATGCCTTTTATTAGTAGACTTGAATAAGAGCATTAAAATCAAAACATGGCAGCAGTAAAATTAAACCTTACGCATATCATCAGAAGGATTCGTGCTGGGAGGATGATTAACCAAGGATGTTGTTAAAGTTTGTTCCAAAAGCTCTCAAGTAAAGTTCAAAATACACATACATATGTACAATTTACAGTTGTTTAGATTCGTGCAACAGGAATATGCAAAATGTGAAATAATTATGGTTATGTCTGAATAAGCACCTTTCTTGCAGTTGGCAAGCTACAATGTAGGTGTGATAGGATTAAGGTCGTATTAAAAGTCAATTAGAGATTTAAGATAAAACATGTTAAAACTAGGTACATAATGACAATCAACTGGACATATCATAGAGTGCGCCTTTACCAAGTGACGTAGGGAAGTTCTTGGTGATACCATTTTGATTCACTATTTATCAGTTGGTCAGTCACCAGACGATACTTACAAGATAATCCTGCAGTGGTTTCTGCCCCGACCGTCCCAGGCCATGCTCCATCTCTGAGAGTCGCACCAGGAGTTCATTCTTCTCTTTGCCCCACTTCCGTGCATTATCAGCCAACTGAAAAACAAAACGGTCAAAACTTCAACATCTGAGTACTTGGTACAGCAAAAAGTAAACAACTGTACAGATATTCGAAGATTGTATTTATTTGGTATCAATTGCAGATAAAAAGCAGAAGAGAGAGACCGATGAGTAACCTTAGCTTACCTGCTTTTCTAAACCCATGATACGGCCCTGGGCTTTGTCTAATTGCTGATAGAGCTCTAACTTCTCATCCTCGTCGTCAGGCCCCCGCCTTGCATCAGCCTAGAGAAAAAGGGTCGGATTCTATAAAGCATATTACTAACGACTACTTTCTCAAAGCACTTCGGCATCCTGGAATCTTCCAGGGATGCAAAGGGGCAGCTACTAAGCGCGTTTTAGACTAAGGTAGAAAGAACAAAGGGGTGGGGAAGGGATTTAAAGATCAATACTGTTCATCACTTGGGCCTAACAGTTTGCAGGACAGTTTGAAATTTCGCATTTACAAAATGAATTTGAATCAATCCACCATATGAGCTTACCCTTTCCTCCTTCAGGTTATCCCGTAAGCGTCTATTCTCTGCCAGTAATGCCTGATATGCTGCATCCTCTGCAAGAATAAGAAAGAGGGAATTATTCATCAAAAGGAGAACAAACAACCAGAACATAAAAACTTGAGTGATTGATGAGATTAGTCAACTCGATGGGCACAAACTGAGCTAGACGTGTCACAACATGCCCAGAAAATCTTACTTGTTGGGTCTTTCTCCTTTCCCTTCTGTTGCTCTGATAACATCTTCTCCATCTTCTCAATGACTTGTTCCTGTTTCTTAAATGCTTCCTTCATCTTGGACTCCCTCTGTTGTTTATCTTGCAGTCGATGCAGAAGATCCTGCTGGGCTTTGTGCGCCTGACTTAGTCGAATGTACTCTTTTTCTTTATCGTTTTTCTGAAATGGAGATGTAACTGTTGTTTTATCAAGGGCTACCATTACAGTTGGATGCCAACTCAAAACATTGTGGGTTAAGATGGATATGTTGATGTGTAACCTGATGTGGACGAAATTCCTTTTTATGCAAAGATCTGAAAACGGGCCATGAGGCCTATAATGATAATGACAATGAGTACAGACTCACCTTTATTAATTCATTTTGTAATTTTTGAGTTCTTTCTTTGTAATGAGCAAGCTCTGTTGTCTGACTGGACAGGGTCTGTTTTAAGGAAACTGAAAGCGACAAAGAACATAGTTGGGTATGAAGGACAAAACTAGCACAGGATCCACAACCTTGAAAACTCCCAACAAATTTATTTTTCTATAATATCATGCTGTCCTTAGAGAGGTGTCCTGATAAGAGAGGTCAAATTCAATGAAGACAACCAATTTGGGACCAAAACGACCTTATTAGAGGGGGTGCCCTTATTAGAGAGGTGTCCGATAAGGGAGTTTCCACTGTAGATATACAATATCAAATACTGCAAAATAAATCTAATACTATCAATACCAAACCACTCGATATATCCACTAAAGATTGTCTACAAGTGCCTTCAAGAAGTATTCAGTAAATACACAAAAGGCCCATAATAATAAGCCCGGAGACAAAAATAACATAAATCTCCCTGAGGTATGAAAGTGAACACCTCAATATGATAAATGTCCACAGAAGTGTCAGCCTTCTTTTTCATGTTATGAGGAGAGTATGCCGTTGTCATCATGTGGAAGTCTCAATAGAATATACACTTATCATCACATTCAAAAATCCCAAGTGTGACTACTCAAAAGTTTTCAAGAGAACTCTTACTATATCTGGCTGCTAATTCTGCCTTCGTTAATCCGTCCATGTCCGATGAGTCGAGAAAATACTTTGTGGCGTCGTTGTAGCGTAAGACTTCTCGCTTGAGTGTACTATTCGTCATCTCGGAGTCCCTGACCTGCTCTCGCAACGAGAGGATGTCCTGGCCCATCTTCTGTACGGCAAGGCGGTACCGGTCCAACTCGTTCATTTGATGGTCAAGAAGGTTGAATTGCTGTTTATCAAGGTCATTTCTGGAGGAGAAGATGGTAATTAATGGAGTGCTTCAAGCAGGAGTAGACAATTTGATGGAATTCCCATGAGAAAGTAGAGACGGGCCAATATATAATAAATGAAGTTAAGGGACGACTTGTTATCTCATACATTGGCACTGTAAATATCCTGTTTTCAACTTGGAGCTCATATTTTTCCTAATGGAATGACAGTATAAAATGTAGTGCCTATATTGGCAAAATCAGGCAAGTGGATGTTCAGAAGCCGTACACATTATACATCTGTACGACTTTGAAGACAAGCCTGGACAAATGATTAACCCGTTCTTACCCGCCAGTGATCTGTTTTTGTGGTGGTGGTTGACGTGCTGTGCTTGGTCCTGGTTGCTGCTGCTGTCCCCCTCCATGTTGATCCATAAAGATGTACTGGTATTCGGGTAGGATCGTGTCCATGGCATCGTGGGAGGGTAGGTTGTCACCATCTTTTACCGGCTAAAAAGGTGATCGAGGAATGTTTAGGCAAAATGTTGACTGTCGAGAAATGCGTTATAAAACTAAACGACACTCCAAGAAGCCCCTTTTCAACTACAGAATGCAGTTACAGGCTGTGAAAACAAAATAATCCGCTGATGGCTATCAAAAAATAGCAAAACATCATGAGGGATGACTCCCCTTTAATATTCAATACCGTTTGGATCATGGCCAACCTAATCAATTGGTGATTATTGTATTTTGATTACACATGACGGTATTATAGATTTATTTTAATCAAATTGCTATGCAATCGTGGCATTATTTATATGCTGGACCATATCAAATGCTTAATAGCACTGAATCTAGATTATGATGTGTGCTATAAAAATCAAGGAGACCGGCCGGAGATGCATGAAGGTTGGTATATGGTTATAAATTGACAGAAATGTTAAAGGGGATATTTAATGGAAACATACAAATGTTTACAGAAAAGAACTAATGACCATCACCATCACCATAAAGAATTTTCTGCATCCCTACGTAGTGAGGCTCCTGACAAATGTGGTTGATATCGTCAACAGTAAGGACAACAACATTAATTACAACATCATCATCAATACCACTTGATATTGGGAAGCGTCACCCAAGTTAATAGTTGAACATGAATTTCATCAGATTTTGCTGATGACATCATACATCAACATATTTGCACTTTGGCAGGTCACTTCACTGGTCCATTCAAATGTACATTTATACGTTTGCAAGTGTGAACTTGATAGCTGTCAGTGCCATTAACAGTACATCTTAAACACACCCAAAGCACTTTACAACTGCCATGAATAGGCCTAATTGATATGATCATTTACCAGTAAAACTGCTTACCTCTGTGGTGTAGGGCCTATAGTACATAGTAGCCATCTTGAACTACAAAATGTATTGCCCACAACTGGCACGAATCAATAACACAAAAGATGCCAGAAAAGGTGGTCAACTTGCGTCAACACTCCAGAAAATATCCCAAATACGTATACTAAATATCCTAAAGTTTGCAGTATAATCCAGCAACTACATCTTGTTTTAGAAGTGAGTTTATCTCCGAGGCCAATCCTGGCACATTCCGTAATCGATATATAGAATTCCTATTGAACAGTATGGATTTTTATTGAACTCTATAGCGTTTGCATGTCAAGAGTATAGGACAATATTATTCCGATCCGCAGTGACGTATGTCCGTACAGGTTAGTTCGAGTGTTATATTGGTCTCCCGGTAACAGGTTAACCACAATGGCAAGTAACCTAAACCCTATTGTGTGTATTGGTATAAAAGTATACAGAGGGGCAAGAAGGGGGTCCCCACTGGCATGTTTGTGTCCATCAGACGCGATCAAATATTAGCCATAGGCCTACTTGGGATCAGGAGGCTAATAAAGGGGACCTTACTGCAATAGCCAGGCGTGAAAATATTATTATGTGCTAGAAATATGAATTGCATTACTGGCATGAATAATTTCTTATCATGAATTAATCAAAGATATTGATTTATTAGGGTTGACATGAAGAAATTTATATCAAAGTGATAAAATTCCCCTTCAAGTTCATAATAGTTATAAATTCAACCATTATCTCATACAAATCAGGAGTTTTATTTGAATATTTCATGCATGACATTATATCTATTAAACTGATTTGCACCTCAATATGAACTTAGATATATGATGGGTAAGCCTATAAACCTATAAATCAAACTGTATTGAATTCCATAACAAATGGCAACAAAAGGAATCCAGGTGGGGAGCATCAAAGTGTTTGCAGTTTTTAATGTGGCTAATCAAGGTCATTTGTGAGGTCAAACACCAGGTAAAACTTTCAGCGGTTTACAATTTTCCTCACTTTCTTTCCAAAACAAATTGACAACCAGTATTGAGGTATTCTGTCATGAAGGATTAAGAAATAAGCAGCCACCTTCAGGCTGGTCAGACAAGTGTCACACCAAACAAGTCAATCACAGTATCTATCACAGTTACCATGAGATAAACTTATTGGGTAAAACTTAAAACCTAGCTGTCATAAACAGGTACTGTAATAAACATGATTACTGGGACCTGTTTCGACCCCATGTGCTTCAGGCACTTTAGTTGTCATAAAAATACACACACAAACTAGTGCATCAAAACCTTGCGTGTCAAGATGTTTTTTTCCTGTGGAATGCACAATCATCCCAACTAACTCAACAAAGTTGTCATTCTCAAGCAATAAAGACAGGTGCACATTCAGCGACATGAATGTTGGAGGGTTGTATCTTGAATGTATTATGCGTGCTCATGCGGTTTCTTCATGTTCTAACCTTCACCCATAGAGAAAATAGGGAGGCTACAGGGTGCTGCAAAGGTCGAACGCCCAAACAATCCTCCCCTAAAGGTGTATGGCTTTAGGGGGAAGGCTTTCTCTCCCTAACCTAACTCTCCCACAGCCAGGTCTGGGACAGCATAGCCGCGGGTCCATATAACACAGGGTCAAGATGGGGAAGTCGTGGTACCAGGTATTCCATATGTCTACAGGAGAACCTACTACAGTCTGTAATTTCAAGGCCTTGAGGCTGGGATCAGGATCAGTTGACACAGAATGCCTTACTTGACGACTTATTCTTCCAGTCGATAACAATTCACCAAGATCCGAGTAGAGAGGTGGCTGTGCATGGCTGCGCAAGATCTCGTCCAGGCCATCAAAGTTGTACGACAGGTCGATGTGAAGTTTCTCCAGGTCTGTGTAGGACGGCATAGTGTCCTCGTAAATGAGAGGCGTACCGAACACAAGGGAGTTCTTCTTTGAAGAATCATTCGGGATCGTAGTTAACCCATTCTTCCTATTTTCCACATCTTTTTGAACAGTTCCCGTATTTTCTTGATTATGCCTCTTAGTCACGTTGTCCGTTTTGGAAACCTGAGTCGTCTCGTCAGGCTGTGTCACATGATCCTTGGCAAACACGTCTGAACTGGTTTGTTGATCATCATACTAAATCAATGAAGTACATATAAGACATATCGTTTTCAGACTGGATGCAACTCTCACCGAAAGGCTACATGTACATGTAAGGTAAAGTAGTACAATCCATCAGTTGAACCCTAATAGACTTTACACCAGCAAGTATAAAATGTCAATGTTCAGGTTAATACGGGTACAGTATAGACCAAGCAAAATTCACGCAGGATACAAATTCACACAGTTGTTTCAAAACAAAATGTGATATAGAGAAAGCACAAATGGAGAGCAATTAGTGATGTTAATGGAGGCATGCTTACCATCAGTGAGGGAGGTGCTGAAAAGTTGTCAGGACATTCAGAGTTTTGGTGAATATCATTTGGAAATGTTAGGCTGTGTTCACAGAGGTTACAGCATTATAGTTTCCCCCCAAAATAATTACTGACATAAGTTATTATATCATCATCAAATGTTAATTTAACAGGGAGCAATGTATTGATAATACCGCGGCAGATGTCTGAGATGTTCTAGGGGTTAAAATAATGTTTGTTAGTATTAGAAGAAGTGTCGACATTACTGGTAGTTATCAGTTCATATCCAGGTACAGTATCATTCAATCTGACAAGAGAAATTAGTCGCTCCACATTCAATGAGGAACTTTATCATAGATAGGTAACAGACCAGTGGCAGTCCAATACACAATACCTTTCCAACCAATGTCAATTTCATCTGCAAAAGGTTGTATTGGACCACTTACTACTACTACTGCCATCTTTTGGCAATAAAGTCCCTAATTTTCACACAATTTTCTTGACACTAGACCAATATGACAAAGTGGTCCACTCAAATATATTTTGGTTTGTAAAGCAATTGCCTCATCTAATGATACAGTACCTGGAGTTTGTGCTATGACAAAATGAAAAATTACTTTCTGCAACTGTCTTCTTGTTCCTCAAGGTCAAATTGGTTCCACAAGGTCACAGTATATCAAGGTCAATGTAAAGATGACCTTGACATTTGCATATGAACACATTCTATTAAAGAGGCAGTAGAGGACCCTGATTTATATTGCATAACCTAATCAAAATAACCACTTTTTCATAATGCATGTCAGATTTAACCAAATTTGCTGGCTAATTTTATAGATTAATTCAATGACAGCAAATTAGGTCAAATCTTCCATATTATCGTCACCAAAAATTCAAAATTGTAAGAAAATAGCTACAAAAGTATTAGCTCCCTGTTTGTTAGCAATACTAAAATGAGTGTTTGGCAATACTAAAATATTGAACTGTATTTTTTGAAGACACTTATACAAAATATTGACAAATATTAAAAGACCTTGTGGAACCAAGTTAAGGGTAATGCGGGCTACTCTACATGACAGCAAACTGCAAAGTGAAATTACAGCTACTTTAGAATACCAATAACACTGTTTGACTAAAGATTAGCCTCTGAAAGGTAATATGTGATGTACCCTATACTGTGTAAGAAGCGGCTGCAAATGAATAAGCGTGAGAAAGAAAAAAATATGCTGACTCTCTGGGGTGAGGATTTTTCTAGCAAGCTATGCTGGTTTCTGCATCTCAGTCTGCATTGGGGAAGGCAGTCTGTGATATGAAATCTTGAGAAATTGCCAACTCAAATGAAAAAGATTTTTTTGGTCAAATTATATGAATGTCAGTATATTCCACATAAGTCGAATGATTTGATATGCATCTTTCTCAAGACTTCATGGAAATACTCAGCTGGGGAAGCATAGGGAAAGAGATGCTATTAAACAAAGCACACATTTCCTACTCCTACTATTTCTTACAGCATTTTTCAATTTGTACTGTAAATAGTAGCGTGGGTCTTTCTGCCGTGGCTGTTCATCTGGTGGGGGTGATTCTGGTTTTTCCTCGTAGGTGATTTTGATCGCAGGGAACTTTTCATAAGAATGCTGAAGGACTTGGCTTAGATTGTCAGGACGCTGTGAAAAAAGATAACGAAATTTAAAAGTTGGATGTGGCTTTCTATTTTCCTTGATGCTCTCATTTTTGGTTTAGTATGCTACGCGTTGCATCCAGCATGCAATTTCTGAAACACGAAATAAAATAAGAATTATTATCTTCACTACAAAAATGTCATTAAATGGCCTTCAAGGGAAATATTGTTTTCTGAATCTAGGCAGAAATGATTTTGGGCGATCCTGATTTTTTGGACAAACAATTTCAGATACCAAATACATGTACCACAGGTCAAATGGTTGTCATAGTATCTTGTTCATACATTATCCATATATGTATTTGATGTAATGCGCATGCTCACATATCATCTTAGTCAATAAAGTCACTTCACATACGGGAGCCATCTAGTCCACTTTGTACTATTTGATAATGGTCTTCAGGGGAGTGGTTTTAAGAATATATGACCCCCATTCCCCACCCACCAACCAACAAGCTCATTTTAAAAGATAACAGGACAGAGACAGATTGATAACAGACTTATGGGATGAAGTCAAGTGAATATCAAGTGAAATCTTTTAAAGGGGGACTATATGGCCAGGAGCAGGATTCAAATTGGTGATTTTCAAGTGACAAATATGCACAGATAAAGGATTAGGATTCATGTGAATGGTTTGGATGCACTGTTAGATAAGAGAGACCCCTATCAGCGATTTTGTGTAACTTAATCCAACCTACCTGGCTCCTGCCTATAGTCTCCCTTTAAACCCAGGTTGAATAAACACACAACATGCAAGAAGTGACTTGGAAACTTTCAATATCCTTGCCTTATTAAAATCTAGTAATTTTTTGAACATCTGATCTAGTTTCTCTAGCTGAAAAAAATTAAAAGTTGAGCAAGTCCTTCCAATCCCGATGTGCGGTGTGGCCCTGAAAAATGTGTAAAATAGTAACCATCGTGTAGCAAATGTTCTGAATGAATGAGTGAGCACCAACGCCTGAAACAGAATAAATAATTCATTTGGTAACAACATTATTAGATTACATGTCAATAAATGTTTGACCTTTTTGAAAGAGAATAACAAATCAAATTTCAGAAAGCAGACGCAACTTCAAACAGAATTACCCAAAAGTTATTTCTTGGGGTAAAATAGGAATGTGAATGATGCACTGGTACTTACCTCAGTTGTAATGAGACGTAAAATAAGGCCCACTGTGGGGACAGCATCCTCTTTACACATTAACTCTGTGCCCTGTCAATTAAAATGAGAAAGTTTTAGGGGAATAATTGGCGTACTTCATTGTCAAACGATATAGATAATCAATTTAAACTGATAGTTAGGGTGGAAGATGCATGCGACATAGGGAAGGTACTTTCATTACCACATCCATATACTGAGATGTTTTAGGGTGCGATTTATTGAATCACGGTCTTCGCCAGGCAAAGGAATAGACTATAGGTCATTATAACCCAATTAGTGCACAGTGGAGTAGCACTAATAGGGTACTGTACAAATACTTTGACGAGCGGTATCAGAAAAGACTTACTTGAATGGGCAAGCCATTGATGCGCAGACCCAACCTGCCGTCTCCACGAGTCAACTGTTTGTACATGTTCTCATCGAGGACCAGGGAGGAGTATCCAACAGGGGACTGGATACTCCATGCTGCCTCCGTCATCACTGAAAATCACAGAAATTCATTCTAAAAACCAACTGAATTTTTACCCTATGAAACCAATGTCTATTGCCTATTGAGAAATCTGCATGCTTTCTCCAGACCTTAGCTCTCGGTCCGAGGCCCGTGAATTTAAAGCGCTTTGAGAATGGAGAAGTTTTCTTGTCCTACAGAATTACATGTAGGTCCTCTGTTTCCCTTTGCCCCAGATGTTATATGCTCTATCTGGTGTCAGGACAATCCCCCAACTGATAGTCATTACTTAGTTTAAAGGGAACTGAAACCGCCAAGCCAGTTCGTATGACCTCGTTTTCATTTCCCGCGTATCGGGTGATCAGAACGAGGCATGAATGAAACATGGCGCCTAGCTGTCAATCATTGAGTGACGTCACTACTATGGAATTTACTACGAAAACTCATGAATGAAAGATCGCATGACTCACGTGATTCTCACATGATTCTCAATAACAACAAATTGAACTGCGCATGCTCGGGCACTGGGGGCGGAGCTACAAATCTGAACTCGAATAGGAAGTTGGAAGTTTGACGAAAAGTTGAATAAATCGCTCGGCGGTTCCAGTTCCCTTTAAGATTATTCAAATAGCATCTCACCAGTATTGAATGTGTAGTATTCCAAGACAAGAGCTGCAGTCGACGTGAAAAGGGTAGCAACATCTCGACGGTTACTGAACAGAAATGGGTGGTTCCATATCGGCTGGACATCCGGGTTTCCTGGGGCGGTAAGCTGAAGAGAGAAGACATAAGATATTGTTGTGGCTCATGAATGTTGTATCAATTTCTCTTTGGTGCCAACTATACTATCATATTATCTATTAAAAGTAGCAGGCCTAAGGTAGGATTTCTGGGCATCTGGAACCAGCATCAAGGAAGAGCTTAACAGTGACCAGGATGAATTATCACGCCACTGCTTTTGTCACTCAGACAGAACTCCCCATCAGAGATTGAGAGCACAGAAGAAGAAGAACTCGCTCATTGGCCTAGCTTGTCTTACCTGTGGACATCCTTGGTATGAGTCAACCTGCAGCGGCACATGGAAAGACGATGGATGAGGAGATGGGAACATGACTGTAGTGAGAGTTATCCCGGCCAACTTTATATCGTC
This sequence comes from Lineus longissimus, assembly GCF_910592395.1. Classification (NCBI taxonomy): domain Eukaryota; kingdom Metazoa; phylum Nemertea; class Pilidiophora; order Heteronemertea; family Lineidae; genus Lineus; species Lineus longissimus. Next base: position 22,606,269 of record NC_088308.1, on the reverse strand, counting down.
ATGTAACAATTCTTTTCTGGAATGAAAAATGATAGAACCTGACAATACGGACCTCCTGAAGTATTGATAAGTTTGATTCCACATCGCCGATTTACAGGACTACTGTTACAGTATTTTGCAAATAAATAACTTACTTGTATAAGTGAAAGTCTGATACTATTCGAGCCACGGCTATGAGGGGTCCTACAGGGTTGACCATCGGCTTCTGTACTGCTCTCAATAAACACTGAAAGGGAAAAGACAACTAATATATGTTTTCGAGGCATATTTCACAACCTGTTTTATTAGTTTTCTTTTAAGCATTCGATTTTGTTCTTTCTTTTAGTTTATGGTTGTACTCCTGTCCCACTTTTGGACTTGCTCATGTTAATGGCAATATCTGACCGACCTACCTCAAAAGCCACATAATTTGGACAGGATAAGTCTCTGGGTAGTGTGGTGGTCTTCCTCAAAATAGTTGCATATAATCGTATACCACTCACCACACCCTTCGAAGGCTGAAATTGACAATTTAATGTGGGCATAATGAATTGAAAATCTTCCTATAGCTTGATGTTTTTCAACACAAATGTTGACCTGCTTGATGCATGGCATCAAGTCATACACGAGTTTCTAAATGGATCCCTACTGTGAGCCCTATAGTCCACATGTTAGCACATCAGGCTGAATCCAGCTAACTGATCTGCGGGGGTCAGAGGTCAAACGAGGGTATCTTGCTCACAGAGGTGTCCACTTAAGGAGGTTCAATTGTAGTAGCTCACCATTTCCATGTCGTTGACAGGACACATAGACTGTTACTGTGTATGAGTAACGATCAGCTTATCAAAGCAGCTACAAATCCTAAGAAAAGTCAGTCTTCCTTACCATGACCATTTCTAGATGATACTGATGGAAAGGCACTAGGTGAGTAATGGGTAATTTATAACTGACCAACACTTCTCGTGAGTTCTTGTCTGCTACAGTCATGATCAACACTGGAATAAAAACATAGTTTTCAATAATTTTGAGGCCACGCTTATTGTTTTAGGGAAGCCTCGATTTTGAAACAAAAACTATGACTTGCAAATAATAAATTGCAATACTGTCTTCAGGTAGATTTTATTTCTCACCCCGTTAAAGGAGTGTGGATTGAAGCTGCTCACTGCCAGCGCCTGCCCACCGTAAGGGGCTTTAAAAATTTTCTATGGACACGGATTTCCATCTTTTGAAGTGACCCCCTCCCCCCAGGCAGTATGCTCACCTTCATTTTTTGCTTTGACATCTTCTACATTCAACGTAACTGTCTCTTCCCACATAGGACAGTGAGTAGGATGCTCTGACGTATGAGTAACCGTCTCTACCTTATGTTGCTGGTCTACGTCACTTTTTGTTTTACTGGAATCGAAAATAGGCGATTTTGAAATTACGGTGAAGATACAGAACGAGAATGTTTCTGAACATCTCCTCCATGTCCAACAGAGTATGTAACTGCCAATTTTTTAAGGTGTTTTATTTTGCGCATTTTGAAATTTCGGTTGTTTACAGTATTCACACAGTCAAGGACAGCAACAACTAGGCCTACAACTACTGCAAAAGTGCATGAAAGAATTAACTGAAAAATCCTTTACATCAAGTACAACAATATAATATCAATCAAATACCCAAAAAATTCCTAACAGAATTATACTATAGAAATGACATAAAGTGTCAAAAGGCAAAAATTTCCGGGCTTAAAAAAGCTACAACTATTCAATAAAGAACATTGATATCATTGTCACTTTTTAACTGGTGAATAAACATGAACACAACAATAACATCTTACCAACGATCGTATCTTAAAGTCCGACTGTAAGACCTAGAAATGTAGTCAACTAACCATTACGAATATCTTCTGGTACACATTCTCATACGAAAGATTGTGCATTTGCAAACATCAGCACCCCACCCGCCAGTACACCACCAAACGCCTAGACCTGAAGATGGGACATGTCAGGCCAATCACCGTTTACCACCTACAGGTACCAATGATTACATGTATGTACCCCACTCTCTTACTCTACAGATAAGCATGCTTTCCCAACAGACAGAAGAAAAGTGCATGCTTACGCTATGGCAAATGGTAATGGCGTTGCCCCATTGCTGACAGGGGGTAAGGTTGTAGCACCATGGAATATAACTGTGATGTCCTCTGTCCCAGGTCTAGACACGTGTTTGAAGAGATAGTGATCGTTGAGATGACGCTCCTGCCCTCGGGGACTGTTCGGATCCTCTGATAAAGGTTTGTCTGCAGTCTGGAAATAAGAGATAAAATGTTACAAATACCATTGAAGTGAGCTTCCCTTTTTCTTCTTCCAATTTGGTGCCACTATGCTTATGACTCCGGTTTCTACCACAGCACCATAGGCCAAGCAGCGACGACTTTAGCCAGGGAAATGGGTTTCAATACCATCTCAACATACTTTTTTTAGTAAGATGGAAACTCCAATTTTGGAGCACCGTCAATTCCTGCCAGCTGTAAATGTGGAGAACACATGATCAAGGATATGTAGACTTACCAAACTGTAATATAGACTTACCAAACTGTAATATAGACTTACCAAACTGTAAGATTTTTGAGATGGCAAAGGGGGTGTATCGCCCGTTGGTAAGTTCCACCGAGGTTCAGGAGGTGTCGTTTTTCTTTTCGGTGGTGGAGTTCTTTCCCGTTGAGTTGGAGGTGGCGGTGTCACAGGTTTTGGTGTTGGTTGCGGGGTTGGTTGCGGGGTGGGTTCTGGTGTTGGTGTTGGTGTTCTCTGCACCCGTGCTGAAACCTCACGCAATGACACTGAAATTATGATAGCGAAACCCAGAATTGACTTGGATATTTATATAAGAGTTACATAGGGCATATTGTTGTATGATATTTTTAAGCCAAATTAAAGGAAAGTAACGTAGTAAGGGATGCTGTCCATGTGCAACCACTTTTAATCAGTGTCCCTAACCAAAAGGTTCTAGTTGATTCATCATTTAAATATCGCTAAAAATTTACATTTCATTTCTTTAGGAAATTCGTCCCCACCTGAAAACTTGACTCTGCCACAATGCATTTCAACATCTTCTTGTTCCAGGGTTTTCAATAACGTCAAGACATCCGAATAGTGATACATGTCCTCCCCAGGGGCCACCGTCAGGTCAATCCTTGGCGCATTCGTACGAGGGTAGATCGCAAACTTCGCTTCACCCGTCTTTTTTGGAAGGCCATCGTCGTCTCCCTCTGGGCTGTCAAATGCTTCGGCCAAGAGGAAGACATCATGGGCATTATCATTTTTACAGAAACCTGAAATTGGAGATTATATTTCTGATGCAAGCTTTTTTTCAAGACTGATTTTTCATGTCCTTTGACTTTGTGTGTATTGCTGCTGTTTCTAGCTGACGCAAATTTTTTCCGATTTTGATCAGAGAACGAGGTGCTTATCGAAAAATTACTTGTGTTGGTTCGCATTACAATACAGAATGTATGATAATAGATGGTTGTGGGTTAAACTCCCCGTGTCGCTCATTTCATTCAGTTCTTTAGACTGCAATTGCCTCAAGCTGCCTGACAAAAATGAAACAAATAACAGAACATTTACCTTTTGGTAACCTAAACTTGAAGACATTCTGAAAAAAGTCTAACTCCTCATCTTCCGTCTTCTGAATGACAGCATCCGTGATTGCGTAATTATTTCCCTCTGGCTCATCATTGTTGATGGTAACTTCTACGCCATCATAGTTATCAGCGAACACGCTTATAACGGAGAGTTTTAGGTAGAATTTTCCAAGTTTGTTGAACTGCCCATTGTGGATTTGGAACATAAATTCCAGGATTTTGTTTTCCATCGCCATGGCTGGAGTCTGGAAGTGAAAAAGTCAACAAAGATAACACATACATAGCTGGACGACAGATTTACTCTATGATCTGTTGAACAAAAGATGATGCGGCCATGTGATTTTAAAACAAAAAAACAAACATGCAGGGAGTGAGTTGTGTTGCACTGTGAGGATGAGGAGCATCAAGTACATCAGCTTTAGAGAAATTTTGTGATGCACGCTCAATAGTAAGTCTGTTCAACAACGAGAAGTCGGCTGTCCTCGCGAGTTCATCCATATATAGCCCCAGAGCTGTGTTGTCAGGATGGTATGTGTCCTTTGGCCAGTATTCCTCGCTATTCTTCATTCGTCTAGTCTCCAGTTCCGATGGACAATTCACATTGGGCGGAAGAGTATAATACCATTAGCACAGGTAGAGGCTTTTGGAAAATTCCTGTCCTTCAACTAGATCTGTGATTTAAACTAACCTTATTCTTTGTGTACTTGTAGAGTTAATTAAAAGACCCTTCAAATGCAATTAGGGGTGGGGGTGGCTATCAGATGTGACAGCGACCCATGGATTTGAAAGACCCAGCAGGACGGACCCATTGGCAACAAGTCCAATCATCATAAACAGGAGCTCTCACTGACATGACCATTGTTAACAACAGATCTTACAGCAGACCGGGTAACTTATGGTGTTCACACTTTCTACCCTGGTTTCTACAGGGTAAAAACTAGGATCTGACGTGAACACCCCCACAATTTTGAACTCCTCAATTTCCCAATTTACCCACAACCCGGGTAAGAAAAACAGTTTGAGGCCAGAGTGAAATGGCCTGATATTGTCAGGATGAGTGGAATTGGACTTAGAGTGCTATTACCTACCAGCAGAATGCCAGTGACTGGATCCCTTGGGCTTATCATTGGTGAGATATTCATGATTCAATTGATGTCTAAAATGTACATATCCAACAAAATAAATGGACAATGTATGTACGACTACTTTCTATACACCTCCATATTTGACACCGGCAGAAATAGACACACTAAGTAGCAAAGAACAGCCTCATGTCATACGCTAGCAGGTGACAGGATGTCCTGCTGAACAGCCTATCAGAAATTAAAACCATGCAAAGACCAAAATTCCCAGTCAATCCAGAGAGAATTCAACAGCAGTGGACATGTTCTCCTTTCCAGAGCCTATGATATATTGACTCAGAGAGACTCAACTCAGCAACTGCTGTATATTATGAGTATTTCACTGATTAACTGTGTATTCTGCTGTATACCCGGAGGCACTCGAAGACATCAAAAGAAATGTCACATTTGCCAATCGACACAATTTATCACCAAGTTAAATCACCAATACAAACAAAGCACGAGATATCATTGATATTCAGTAAAACAGTGAGTGACTTGCGCCGTGCGTTGACAACATGGGCATTAAACTATGATATCACATAATGGACAGGGGATTAATTAGGCTTCTATATGTCAGGAATATCGATTTAAACCGTACCATAAACACAACTGGCATGACAGGTCATTACAACCCAATTGCAAATAAAATGTTTGAGGCTGCAAGTTTATGGTATTCTCGAGTGCACCAATGTAACCGAATCGACTTATATCATCAATTGGCATTCAATTAAAAATCTGTAATTCATGTAATTAGGCACATCTCCTTTTTTAAGACTTAGACTAAAGAGATCACTATGATTCTTGAGGGCGACCTGTACCAGGAACATGAAGTAAACGACAGATGGCAGATTCATGCACAAAACTGAAATGAACATAGGGACATGTATCCCTCATTCCTCCATCCCCATGCTAAACTGAGCGGCATTAAGATATAATTCTTTATTTTACCTTCATGATATTTGTAATAAGCTGGCCTAGAGGACCAAAATTTGAACCCAAAACTAGATACCAGTACTCACCAAGAGTAAAAATCCTCAGGCAATAGTAGGGCATGTAGTCACCAACTCCAGTTATCCTGTACAACTACCCAGTATGAAGGATTTCCCTAATTGACTATCAGTGAGTTCCCAAATTCGGAAATGACAAGTACTTTCTGTCCCGTCTCGCGCTGTGCCTAAAAAGAAAAGAAAATTTCACACTCCACGGTCACGAGGGACAACCTAAAAGCCCAGCGAGCAAGGCGTTATAAATATTCCCAACGTTAACTATTCTGTAGGCTATTATCATAGCGCTCCAGTATATGAATATCCTAACATGAAATGAAATACTTCATCCAATGCATAAGCTTGGAATTTCTGAAGATGAACCATTTCAATTGTCACCGTCAGAATAAGTTTATAATATGCCCTGTTTATTTGCTTTGAATTCAAACCATAGGGTGATCGGTTGACATCAAGTTTATGAATAGTAGGCCTTTATAGAAAGTGAAGCCAAAGTTAAGCTCAACTTTGATGGACAATAAGAATTGGTCATGCTTCATTGAAGTATATTAGGCCTCAAATGCATGGATAGTGCGTATCTGGCATCCTTTTCTGAGAGAGCCCAACCTCTTTTGCTTCCAGGATCGCACCCTCGGCCTCAGTTCGCTCACTGTACCCCCCCCCTTTCATTTCATTTCATGCAGTGAGGAAATTAGCTGTGACCAGTACAGAGGCTGAATTGATATGTAACCACAACTCGCACAATGACTGTCTAAATTGACTGATGTGAGGCGCTATTCTGCATGATAAGACCAAAGTAGACATTAAAGACATTGAATTTGAATAGACACAAGTTGACTGAAAATCCCATCCTGTTTTCCGACACCAAGGAAGCATGCTGTTACAACCCATCATTTCTTAGGATGAATCAGAGCGATCTTCTACCTACCGATGATGCTCCGTCGTATCATAGATCCACTTGCAATGGCTGGCCATCAACTATAGCCATTTACCCTGCCTTTTCAGCAGCCCATCGCAGTTTTTTTCGTTGCTAATAGCTATGAATAGGGTGAAACCACACACCCTGAATAAAACCTTACCACTACTTAGTCAATAATTGTATTCATTATTCATGATGGGGTAATGTTATTTTGACTACTTCACAAAAATACTACCATGCACAAGTAATTCGGAAGCGCCAATTTATTGATGAACCTTTCAGAAATAGAAATAAGGGGTGGTTAGCAACAGAACGTCAGAAGTCACTGAAGAAGCCAAGACAATTTGGGCTGACAATTCATGTCGCGTTTTTCTCAAAACAATTGTCACCGTCATCGATTTTTAGCGCTACGATTTTGTCTTGCATTCAACAAACCCTTGCCTGCCGACTTCAATCAATTTACTGGTCTAATCAAATCTTTAAACAATGGGATATCAACCACTTAAATCATATATATATCACTATAATAATTTTTACTTCATCAGTTCATGCACTTTCGTCCCTTGACCCTTGCCTACTGTGAGGGGCCTTGAGCTCCTCAATCAGTTGTGGGATACTATAGGCCCCTACTGCCGAGGTGGACGGGTCAAGGGCTAATCAGAACAACGTGGCCAATCCCCCAATTAGGCCATACCCTTCTTGATAAACAAATTCTTGTCTCCAGGTAAACATTCAATCTACTGTACAGTGACTGATATGGACACAAGGTCCCACATGGCCTGGATACTAGGTCAATTTCCAACAGGCCTCGTGTCCAGGCCATGAAGTGAAATTCGGCCATGCCAAGCAAAGTACATTTCATTACACTTCCACCTGGAACCAAGGATTTGTTTATCAAAGGGCCCAAGGCCTACATCACAGTAGAATTAGAAAAGAATCATATCATTTTAATAGCTTTTCAGTGAAGTTAGGGGCGAACTACACTTAATGAGTCTCCTACATGCTCTACTAATGTTATCTCGTAACAATACTCTTACGTTGAAGCATTCGTGGACCTTAGTTCGTCACATTGTGCGTTTCGAAACGGCTCTATTGTTAACAATCGTGGTCTGGCTTGCGCGAGACTCGTTGGCGCTTCATCCAAACAAGGAAGCTGTCACTCAGTCTCAGAAGTGTGTGGTTTTCTCCAAAGTTCTCCGTTTGTTTCATGAATGAAATTATTAATGACACAAGCAGTAGACATGTCAGGATGTAAGAAGACATATTCAAAATTAAAACTTCAGTGTGGAAACAGAATTTATTGATGGCAGAATTTGAATTTGGACAATTTAATTGATGGTAAGTTTTTTCATTTTGTAAGACGATGCACGCCATCTGTAGTGCACAACATGCACGACATGCACATGATGCACTTGGATGCTTAGTGTGTACATTCTCGCAAGGCTAAGGCTAACATTGATGTTGTCCCTTTCCAGATGATTGCTCTCATGAGACCAAGCGTTTCTTGAGTCCTCATAGAGGTGTGATAACAACATCAACATGGAGGTCAACTCACCATGTCGAGTGCCACAAACCCCTCACCGAAACCCTGTGAACAACTATAATGGACAATCACAAATTGCCAGATGTAAACCCTGGAATAGCGACCCAAGTGACGAGTATGGATTCCTCTCAGAGGGCAGGGTGCGCAACCTTAACAGGCAGCAACGAATCAGGGAAAAAACGTCAGAATCGCATGCAGAGAGACATCAAACTTTGTCTATGATACCTGTCGTTCCAAAAAGATATTCCTCTCGGACAGATTTTGGGAACTTTAGCTGCCGGCAAAAGTCGTCTTCGGATAATGATTTGTCTTATGTCAGGCTGAATGAAGCAGTAGGGTCCAAAAGTCGTGCTGGCACTTTGACACGTAAGGATCGGGTGAAGTTTGATCGTCCAACGATTCCAGCCCCCAGGCCAAGATCGGACCTTCCGCAATTCGATCTCAGCGATGATTATTTGGATATGAATGGTTATTTGCAAAAGGAGGATCCAAGTGGGTACTATGTCGAAATGAATAATAATATTGTCAAAAAAGAAGACTTTTATGAGTGTGTTCCGGATGACGTGATTTCTGTTAAAGGAGCAGAAGTTCTGCCTGATGGTGTAATGCGGAAAAGACTTGATATGACTGATGGCCATCCCATAATGAGAAACCACGGCCGAAGTAAAAGCTACGATGTTGCGTCAGCAAGATCTGGTATCTATAGATGCAGGCCTTGTACGATTGTTGATATCGATATCAACAGTGATAAAAGGACTTATGAAAACTTTGATGGTGCTGAGAACTACCTATTCAAGAATAAAGCTCAAAAGAATTGGACTGACCAGAGTAGGAGAGATTTTGAGTCGGAAAATTTGCATGATCCAGAATCAGACTTTGTTCCCACTTTCAGAAATGCTAAGCAAAATTCAGCTACAGAATCATGCTCTTCCAGTCCAAAGGTGAAATCATTCAATGACAGAATTTATGAAAATTGTTACGGCAGCGAGTTTCCAAAATTTGAAAAATATAACAGTTCGAGTTCGCTCTCCGTGTCGACGCGGAATTCATCTTGTGTGGATTCTAAAAGTCTTCAGGGAGAGATTGACGAGCTGGCAGCACGGTTGCTGAGACTGAAGGAGATTGCCAAGTCCGTATCATCAGACTCCTTGGCACAAAATGGTGAGTTTTAATTTTTCAAAACTATGGATAATTTTCCACCTTGGTGATTACAGGAGATCTATAGGCCCTTTGCCAAATACGCTGGAACCACCTGATAGATCTTCACAGTAAATGACGCCAGACAATGGCTCGAGAGGCATTGTCTGGTGTCTTTTACCGTGTCTTATCAAGGTCTTTATCATGTTTCTTGACCACTTCATGTCAAGACCTCTCACACATTGTCAAAGGCCAGAACAAAAGAATTTCTATTATCATCTTGAAAGCCAAAATGAAAAGCACATCATATCTTTAAATCTATCTAGTCACCACCCCACTTCACTTCAAGCCTTTCCAAATGACCACAGCAAGTGATTTCTTTAGTTTTATATTTACTTTACTCTCGTATAGATCTCTTAGGGCAGCAGTCAAATGCCACCTGAATAAGTGAATTCCTCCCGTCACATTCACTGTGGCTGCATTGTCACAACCGTCATTCCTCCTGACAAATTACGATTGTGTCCAAGATAAACTCTGCCATCTCAAACCCAAAATGTCACCGACACAATCGGAAGTGGTGTCATTCACAAGTTTATGTAAGCTGCTAATTTTAGCTTCCTCGCCCTTGTCTGGTAATCTTGTTATAGCTGACCTCTATTGTTTGTCCAGCTAATCTTGGTCCTTGAAAAGCATCGGTCAACCTCCTCCGGACCAACCCCCAGATTCTGAGCCTCCTAATCACCGACCAACCTGAGGGGAGTGATGCCACTAACCAATGAAATAAAAATAGAAACCAAATTGGGTATCTCCCTTCCTGCCTAGCATGCCAAGTGTAACATCCAGCAGTGATACAACATATTGCCTTCTCGCTCCATTCCTAAAATATCTCTCGTTCAACGATTAAAACCTTTTAATTGGCAATTAGGGATGACACAAGCAGTGAGAGAGGCTGGGTCATGGGAATAATTCAATTCGTTTAATTTTCAATGGCATCTTAAGAATTTTTGATCAGTTGTGATGCCTTTTCAATTTCTCGGGTTAAGATTTGAAAATTTCTATCTGGAAAATCCGTTGACATGGTCGATTAGATTTTGTGAGAAGTGCTGAAAGTTAATCAGGCATACTCATCTGTTTGTGATATTTTAAAGGAAATATCCAATGTCGTACATGTATGAAGGGCACGTTTGCTAGTGACCTTGCGGAAAACACTTTACTGTCTAGTCCATTACCAGTAACTGAGCTCGATTTGACCTTTAAAATGGTATCGCTTCTGATACATGGACCTTTTTTCACATGCTTAAATATGATTCAGTTAAGAATCTGATTTATCACCTGGTCTAGATGTTACCCATGATTTTGAAAGTCCATCGGCAAAGTTGGAGAAAATTTGGACGAATACGTGCGAGCAAGAATTTGAATCAAAATTCATCAAAGGGTCCAAGCATATCATTTTAGAGGCTCAATTACAGTATTTTTGGAACCTCCAAAAATATCGCAATTTCGAACAAAACTATTGGCCTGCGAGATGGAGGAAATGATGCAATAATTTAAAGTGGAGGAGACGGCTCAGAATCATTTAATCGATTTAAATCCCTAATCTTATTCCGTATCAGTTTCAAAAATATGCTAATTTTCAAATCTCTATTCAATGTTATTTTGGATTGTGGACGTGTTGAGGGGTTTCTTTTGTGACGGAGTATGGGAACTATTGAGGCGATGATGCCTCTTCACACTTGTGTCGGCTGAGAGAGATGCGGCTATCTTTTCGGCTTGAAATTGGAGAGGGTCGAGATACGGCCACAAGTAAGGGGTGTAGTCTTGCTCAACTCGTTCTAAATTCGGTTAACCCTTGAATGTGGGATTCTGGTTATAGAAAATGAAATTACATGTTCATGTATCAATGCCAGGAATGGAAATTTCCAGAATCCCTAGATCAGCATTCTGGGGTGCACCAAGGGGTGGTGCAGAGGCGTGCGTGCCTCCTCTTATTTGTGGCTTTATTTGTTGTTCTCTAATCACTATTGAAATCAAAACTAAAAAACTTGAAAAAATCTGACTTGGATGTATGCCTGATGGTGCTGAAGGTGTCCTACACACCATGAATTGAGAAATAAAACTGCCCCTCAGAGGGAGGTGTCCTCATTACATGGGTAAAGGAGAATTGTTAATTCTGAACTATAAAAGAAATATTGTCCTTCTAACTGAGTGGCTGCTATCTAAATTGGTCAGGGTGAGATCATGCCATCCTAAATTTATACAATACCGAATTCTGGAGACGGGCTCAATGGAGCCCCCTGTGGATGAAAAGGTGAACTATTGTGACGTGTGTTCGCGTAACCATTGCCTGGGGGTAGACCAGAGATTATGTCATGGTATAAGGATCCTGCTGTTCAATCAACCACCCCAGGGCACGAGACCCTTATTCAAACCCTTGATTGGCATGATTAAAGACCCTTACTCACTTGATTGTGACTCTGGTAGTTATGTTAAAGAGGCCCTCGTCCTGGCCCTTTGACAACTCTGGCATCCCGCAATAGTAATTTCAATTATTTTTTTTTTGTTACTGCGAAAGTGTGATATATAATCATGATTATTTGTAAATGTGAAAAATGCAAATAAAAGGCATACAAGTCTTTCTGGGTTTACAGTATTTCAATGCTCATATCCAATCAAGCCAGCAGTATTTACAGATACATACTCACAACAGAAATAATAAAACCAACATTTCAACTCCTGAAAAAACTTGTTCTGTCATTGTTGCTCTAGTGCTTTGCATTGTTGCTCTAGTGCTTTGCATTGTTGCGCATTGTTGTCTGAGCCTAAACCGACGACACCTCCAAAGTGTTTAACAGAAGGAAAATATTCTTTCCGACAAGAGAGCTAATATTTTTTTAGCAAGGAAATCGAGGGAAGGGCAAATTTGCTAATATCCCAAAGGGTGGTGTTTTGTTTAAAATATTTGTGGAGTTCTCACCTCGGGTTGTTTCTGATCTTTTTCCACATGGGCTTTTAACACATAATCTGTTAAGCTGTCCTTAAACCCACACTTTTCGTATTTATTTCTAGGATTTCCTTTCAGAGGATATTTTCGGGTCATATTTCTTACATTTTGGAAACATACTGCAGATCAGTTGGATTTGTGCCACTTTTGAATGTGATCCAAGTCCCCAGGCCATAAGGGGGTTGAACTGTTCTTTTATTGCCGTTCTGGTCTTTTTGTAAGGGATTAACCAGGATCTTTGCCAATGACCTCATCTTGAATGGCATTATCTCGCAAAGGAATGTGTCTGTGGAAATATTTCTGTGTTTTGTTTACCTTGGGAAGTCACTAAAGTGTCGTCTGCCTCCGTTATTTGTCCACAGGATTCAGATGGCCAGAGTTGCTACCCCCAATAGGAACTCTTTGACTTATTTGAATTGTTCCACCTGGAATCCTTACAAGCAAACTTGTTTACCTCCTGGAGTGGAACCAGAAAAGCTCAGCCCAGAAGGAGGTTCTTTGGCACTTTATCCGGCCACAGGGGATCCTGAATACCCCTTAGAATTAGATCAGTGCTCCAAGGGGTCTGAGTGTACAGATGCTTCCAGGTGTACATTGTGTTGTCCAGAGTGCAACCTGTTCCTTCAGCATTCAGGTGGAGTACTTGGCCAACAGAAGACGTCTGCTTTCCAATGTTATGAAAGTTCTCATGGACAGAATCGAGCAGAATTCGTGGGAAATTTTCAACGGTTCTTTGAGAAAAACTGTTCCCAAGATGGTGTTTTAGATTCTCGTGGAGAAAACACTGATCATGGAGGTATAATATGTCCAAACCCTGATGGAGATAAAAGCCAGTGCCCTGAAGCAGAGGAGTCAACATCTGTTGACATTGACAGTGAACTGGAGTCGTCTGCTTTCCATGAACAAGGGCCTGAAAACGAAACTGTGGATTATTCAGACAAATTTTTCAAGGATAAATTTGAGAAGTTGAGAATTGATAAAGATTCCTGGACACAGAGATGTCAAGCTGAAGATACAAGCGACAATTTAGAGACAGCAATTAGTGGAAGTGTGAACAGCAGAACTGGTGTGAAACAACTCATCATGTCCAATGAAAATCACAAATCGTCCCAAGCTCGGACACAAGCCATGGGGATGGATTACATCAGTGTAAAAACTCTACCTCGCTCGGATGCTTATGGAAAGGAGAATTCCCCAAACCTTAGCCCTATTCGTAGCAGCAAATCAAATAATTACTGGGATTTGTTGGGGGTTAATCAGCGGGGAGAGCTTGGGCTAAGCCGTCGTGGTAGGCCTAGCCAAACACAACAATCTTACCCAACTTACTGTGATTATAGGCATACGAGTGGCTTTGGGGCCAATGGCTATGAAGGATCAACTTCTGCAGTAGGGCCTTTAGACTCGGGGGACAGACGCAGTCTTGACTCGAGCCTACATTGGTTAAAACTTGAAGGAATGCAGGAATATGAGTATGAAGACACTCAAAGGACACACAGCTATCGCGAACAGCCTGTTGGTACATCAAGTTTGAGTCCTCGTGCAAACACTTATTCATATTTCCCACAGGGTAACAATATGGCAGACCCGTCACATCCTGGGATTCTTACAACTCCCACCAAAAATTTCGGATCGGATACTGGGGATACTTATGGCGAATTCATCTATGTTAACGGAATACAGTTAAGGAGACCTTCGAATGGAATAAGAGCACCAAGTTCTGGGCCCCATTCAAAACATTACCATTATCCAAGGGTATCTGAAATGTCAGGAAACGGTGACTACGTGTACATGGGAGGGTCTGAAGGAAATTCCGATTTAAGTACTCCGATTAAAAAACAAGAAAATGGGAATTATTGTTCAAATAGGATTTCCGGCGACTGTCAGGATTTGTACAGTGATTATATGCAGCTAGATCCAAAACAAGCGGAAAAGTCGAAATCCTCTTCTTGGAATAAAAAACTTGTCCGCCCAATTCAGTATTTGAAGGATTCGTTTGCAAATAGGACGAAATTTGCCAAATTGAATTACTCCTCGTATGACGATATGTTGGATGGGGATGAGGATTACCGCTATCTTCCGTCTCGGGCACCGTCAAATAGTCGCATTGCTGAACTGAAAGCGAGGCTCCTGCATTCGAATCAGAAAGAAAAAACGCAGAATTACACAGAGTTAAAAAGGGCAAACTACACTGGCGCGGTTGGCATCAGGAGGAAATTTAACAAGAGCAGGGGATTGCATCGCCGGACTAAAAGTGAAGGCGATGGGTTGTTTCTGCTTCAGGATTATGACGACGGATCAGTTTACTCGAGTCACCGGAGGCGGTCGATAGAGGTCACACAGAAAGGTAGCGGAAACTACGAGGATATCCTGAACATTTACACGGGAGCAGATTTCAAATATCCAAGGGTTAAAGATTATGAGGATTTTGCAGTCTGTCAGAAATATGCTCTTGCAGCTCAACAATCTAACACAAATTCACCAGAATTAGGCAAGAGACAGTGGGATTTTACGAGAAATGGGCCTGTTTCGCCGGTCAGCAGTCGAGGCTCAAGGAGTACCTGCCAGTCTTCACTTGAAGGGCCCCATGTGCGTTCCTCTAGTCTGGTGAACACAAGCTATCAAAGTGCCGGCAGCCATGCTCATTCTCAGAGTTTTAACACGAGTCATGATCTAGAAAGTAGCAGCTTTAGCGGTGTCAGTTTTCGCATTGGAGATGTCACTCAAGGTATGCCTTCATCATAAAACAGGTTTTCTTTTCAAGGCTAGCTTCATTCTCTTAACTGTTATTTCTTTTTCAGGCTAAAAATTTCAATTTCTCTTTCACTTGCAAAACATACATGTATATCTCTGAGGAAATTTCCTGATTTCAAGGGTGGGGGGTCTGTTCTTTGTTTTCCAGAGGACACCCTCCCTTGCTTTAAATAAAATGCATTCACTTCATTTTGAAGGAGCTCTAATTGCTTTATTGCTTTAGGTTTTCAAGTTCTAGCCAAAATGGTGATTCCTCCTATATGGTCAACCCTTGCTTAAATAATACCAATAATGTCGCTTCTGTCCAACTGATCCACTCAAGAATGTTGTCCATTTTAATCCCGCAATCAAGAGACATCAGTGAAAGCAAGTTTATTGATGGGATTTACTCACCAGGAGAATTCAAGGGGTGGAGAGAAGATTTGACACTTACTTGGTTTCCTCTTGAGGCTTATGCTTTATTGGGAGAATACCTTTAACCCCTTGTGGCCAGTGTTAGTCAGATTTGATTGGGCGTTATCACATTTTAGGCTCCATTAGAGATAATGAGGTGATTTGGCGGTGTTCTCGATTGAGGTGCTCTCAGTCACTTGACTTTGCTAATTGCAAAAATATTGTCTCGGACTGACACCCTTTGGGACTGACAAGTACTGTCCTTAATAGAGAGCAGTCCTGATTACAGAGGTCAAATTGAATGGAAAGGACCAATTTGGAACCAAAACTAGAGCCTTTGACGCACCACTTAGGTGCCACTGACGTGATTAAAGGGATGTCAGTTGTGATTTGGACTGTATCTAAGGGATGTTTCATGATGTTATCAGTTTTTGATTGAAAGTATGCACCCCGTTGTCCTTTCAGATAAAATCCCATGCCAGACAGCTGCGCAAGCCAAGCTGGCAAAGGTGGCAGACTTGTCTCAACTGGTTGGTCCACTCACAGAAGAAGCTATCATTCAAATACTGAAAGCACGATTCCAGGCTGAAAAGTACTTTGTAAGCATCATTAAACGATAATTTGTGCACTTTTGGACATAATATTCTCAGCGGAAAAGGCACTATGTAAAAGCTAATTGGATTTATTCATTCATAAGATGTTCACTCCCCTGACGGCAAGGTTCAAGGCACTTTTTTCACTAAAGCCATAATTCAAATACCAACTGTTGGCCTAGAGTCAGAAATAGACCTAGTTCCATAAGGAATTTAATGACACTAATACTCTCAAATACAATTCAGAACAAAAACTGATTTTAGATGACCTAGACTACCTGTATTTTTGTCATAGATACACCATACAAATCCTTTCATTTCACGTTTCAGACCAGTATCGGTCCATCGCTCCTCCTACTGAATCCAACGAATCAAAAGCCATTCCCCAAGGTGCTCTACGGTTTACCCACATCCATCCCAGACATTCAGAATGAGATACAACACATCGTGACACGATATATTGAAAGTGGTCACTCACAGGCCATCATTCTGGGGTAAGTGGTTAAGCATCTGCTCAGTTGACTTCCTAGGGCAGATCAAGGAGCCCTACCTTGTGTTGCACACAGGCAAAACCTCTTGAATATCAAGAGCTACCACCCTAACTTAAGAAATAAGAAATGCCTCTGGGTATCGGTAGTCTGGCAACTAGACTACATGTAGAAGACAGAATCAGCTCAAAAGAACCTGAAGAGGGAGTCTAATGGCCTTAATGGCTTCAAACTGGATGTGCATGAAACATGCCAGAATGTCGTACTCTGCCCCCCACTGCCCATGCCCCTGCTCATCATGGTGTTATCTCTATTTTCCAGTGGATACAGCGGCAGTGGGAAAACCTACACGTCACATCTCCTTCTCCGACAGCTATATGAGGTGATCGGTGGAGGCTCAGTCACGGACAGTTTCAAACACATCTCGGCCGCACTGACCGTCATACAATCACTTGGCACAGCTTCCACTGTCAGCAACAAGCATTCAAGTCGAGTGGTAAGTAGACCCATAGGCTTCATCTTGATTCTCCAGTCTCCTCCTACATTCATTTAGACATGAAGTATTACCTCTCTATTAAGGACACCCTTAAGACTGATAGCAACACTGTCCTTGGTAGAGAGGTGTTGGGTTTACATAGGTCAAATTGAATAGCGTCAAAATGACGTGAATACTCAGACTAAATTACTATCATGTCTGTCACGACAAGTATTTCTGGTACCTTATTGAAATTCACGCAGAAAGATGGAGCGCTGCCACAATCTTAAGCTCCACCCTTTTACCTTCATCTGCATTTTAATCTATTCAGGGTTACTTCCTCGAGAACCAGATCTCAGATCTTTCAGTCACCAAGACAAAGATCAACTGCTATTTCCTTGACCAGGCCAGGGTGACCGATACTCCACTTGGTGAGAGAAACTTCCATATCTTCTACCAGATGTTGAGCGGTCTAACCAAAGAAGAAAAAGGTAAAATCGGGGGCACCTGCACTGCTTTCTCATCTCTATGTCCTTGAATTGACCCCAGAAATGCAAACATTTGACTCAGAAGGGAAATAACTAGGATACAATGTCCCAATTAGTGAAGAAAAGAACACACTAATTTGTTAGTTTTCAATTTCAACTCCTCAATTGATGATTTGAAATGGAAATAATGATTTTGTTAAAAAAAATTTACTTTACATATACTTGTATTTGAAGTCTATTGGAGTAATTCTCACAATTGTTGAATATTTATTTTTAATTAGGGATTGACCATTATTTCTTAATTGTGTCCATTCTTTATTCTAATAATATTACAGCTGGGGAATTTGCTTTTGTCAACAATCAACAAACTTTAATAAGAATGTGGAATTAGCATTGGCACAGACAGTAGGAATGGTGAAATTGAAGTGACATCACAGACAATTGCCATCAGTGATAAATATTATTATTATTTTCACAGGTAGCAATGATTTAAATCACTTTCATAATGTTTTCTTTTTCTACAAATGATCTCCTACGTCAGATAATCGCCGATAAACACTGAATTTCAGTCTAAACTAGTTCTTGATTTGGCCACCAGGGGGCCAAAACCAAAAACATAAAATTAAGTGTGACATCTCATTGATGAGTGACTTATTTTCCATTCTGTTCCCATCTTGCAGTCAAACTCCACCTTGATGCTCCATGAGCCAAGCAACTTCACCTTCTTAATTCAGCGAATCATGGCAAATGAAATTCACATCATTGTTGTTCCCATTTTTCTCACAGTCAAACTCCATCTTGATGGCTATGAACTGAGCGACTTCGCCTTCCTACCGCCCCATATCCTTGACCATGGCGATCTCAAGACAAGCTTCACAACTTGGAAGGTAGGCATACTTAGCCACATTGACGTGGTTCAGATATTTGGTAACACTCTCCTTTTATCAAAGTCAATTCAACTCTCTATCAAATGTTATATTCCTCTGCTTTCCTTGTTTTTATGCAGACGTCCCTGGCTGAACTGGGCATTCCCTTCTACGATGTGATGAGAGTTCTTTCAGCAGCATTGTTACTTGGCAATGTGTCATTCCACCTGGGCGATTCTGCCAAGTCTGACCCAATTCCCAACACAGGTATGTCTCTTTATATTTCTTAACATATACCCAGTTCCTGCTCTGATCTGGCTGACAAGACATCAGAAAAACCAAAAATTACCCGAAAAGTCCATTTAAACGGAATCAAAGACGTTGACAGTGCACCAGAGACGATGTTTATAAGATGACACAGCTAGTCCTCATTCCGCTTGATAACATTGCAGAGCTTTTTTTGAGAAAGATTTTCAAAATATGGCATGACTGCAGAGTGCAGTCTGGCCATGCAAGAAAAATAAACGAACCTAACGAGATTGTTTTGCGTCTTTTTCATTGTTGTTCTTTGTTTTCCTCATGTTGGTGATTTCTTTCATTTCATTCCTATTACAAAAATTCTCTCCTTTGAATTTCAGAAGCAGCATCCGTTGCAGCACTCCTTGGTATCACTGGCATGAAGCTGTACAATGCTCTCACAGTCAGAACATCCATAGTTGGAGGACAGAAAGTGAAGGCCAAGTTAGACCCAGAAAATGTAAGTATTAAGTTCAAAACTCATCACCAGAATACCGGTTTTGTCGTAAATAATGCTAAAAATACTGGTATTGTAAAACTTGCAATAGTGTCGATTATATGAGATCTTCTGTTAGATTCAGCACATCTGCCACTTTGAAGCAATGCCGGTAAGAAATTTAACTTTAATTTTGAACTTTTTCCTCTTTCAGATTCAAAAGAGCCGCAACTCTCTAGCAAAAGCATTGTTTACACGGACGCTTGCTGCTATCGTCAAGAGAGCCAACACCATGAAGCGGCCAAGCTCAGGATCAACCATCAGCACGGATAGCTCAGATTCTATGCAGCTATCTGGACAAGGTGAGATTGGACTTGATACTCATCTATTAAGGACTTAACCTTTTTCATATATGATATTCAAGCATTATATCAGCCTGTTAAGGACTAAATAAATGTATTTATGTCGGAGTATTTGACTGAAGAAAGGGTTTAAATCCATCAAGGATGAAATTCAATATGTAAAAAGGTACAGAGGAATTTGCGGCCGTAACATTCAAAGAGTCCCATCCACGTGTTTATTGCTTCCTTGATATTGAAGAAAGTTCGTTAATTTTCCAGATCTCTTGATGAGTACCCCCAGCAAGTATCCGGGCACTCCAAAGTCCCAATCAAATCACTCCGGCTCTGGCCACGGAGGCAATGGATTCATCGGGATTGTCGACATGTTTGGATTCGAGATCACGCAGGTAAGTTCAGTTATTCAGGCCCTTTAATACGTTTCTTTTCTGACAAGGAACCTACCACCTCCAATTCTTTTATGGAAAAGATGCAGCCGGTCTAGTTGCAAAATATAGGTACGGCAGACATGACTTGGACGTGAGGGAATGGTTGATTCTTAGGGAGAAGGGTGAAACTCCCCTAATTTTTGACAACTCCCAACATGGGGATCCAAGCCTGACTGGTTACACTATGATTTAGGCAGCAAATTGATGTCCAAATGTTAATACAGGCCTTTGATGTTGATGAAGGGAAACCAAAGTCCTCTCACACGTTACATTTTTGTCTCATGTCTTTTTTTGCGGTTGCAGGTGAATCGGTTTGAACAACTCTGCATCAACATGTGTTCTGAAGTGCTGGAACATATCTATACAACACATCTCTTCCGCAACCCCCTCGACTGTCAGAAAGACGAAGGTATCAAGTCTGGGATCGACTTCATCGATAATACAGCTGTAGTAGAGATATTATCGGCTAAGGTAGGCAGTAACAATTTTTGAACTCCAGCGCCACATTCAGATATATTTTTATGGAGCGCATTTGAAGAGTAACTCTATTGGAACAAGCACAACACAAGTTTTATCTATCAAATGCCCTACTAATTTTCTGTCTTAAGAATACAAAGAAGTGAATGTCTACACAGCTGACCACATAAGATGAATGCAAAGAGTTCTCCAATCAAATGAATGTTTATTTTTCAGAGGACAGGCTTGCTCTCTATTCTCAACATTGAGACATATCAGCAGAGCTGTCCGGCCGAGTTCCTCAATCAACTCAACTCTGTTCATGGTGCTAAGACAAAGTAAGTAGAGCCTTTCCATGTCTTGCTGAGTTTTTGCTATCGTATCCTCGGACAACCCAAAAATGAACAGGGATAGGGGCCATATCAGTACATACACACTTTTTTTGATTTTTGGACCCCCTCTTCCCCTGCACGCAAAGGTAAATTGTGAAAATGTAGGGGGCAATGTACAGTGTGTACGCAAATGAGCCCCTGAGTCCTTGACTCCCCTCTCCAATTTGTTGTGCTTAGAGTATGACCCCACTGACATTCCATCAGTCATGACAGGTTCTATTGGACTCCCTTCTCAACTCAGTCAGTCTCAAGTACATGTATCAGAATCCCATTTCAGGATGATCACTAGATGACGATACGACTCTTACACTGTCCTGAACTGAATAAATTGGAAAAAGACTGTAACAAGGATTTGTGTTGACCTTTGATTATTTTTCAATTTCAGCTTGTTTCGAACGGACAACGAGAATCTCACTTTTACAATCACCCACTATGGCGGCAATCAGACGTACAACACGCACAGTTTTCTGGATACGAATCGTGATAGTCTTCCTGACGACATTGTCTGTATCTTTGCAAAACAGAACTGCAACTTTGGTTTCGTCAGCCATCTTTTCTGTGGAGATCTGAGGAATTATTCAGGTATGTGGCAGACAGACTCTTCACGTTTGTTTCCTGATACGAATCAGATATCGTTCCTTAACCCTGTCATTACTGATGTTAAATCTACATGTATAAGGTAAATATTCTTAATAATTTTTCCTTTTTTTCTAGAATTGAGTCCAAAAGGCATGCAGCATCGGGTTGCTCCGGTGCCTGCCCCGGAACCTGGATCAACGTAAGTATACATTTTACTCATCCCATTTTTTGTAAAATACAAGACATGCTTTTGTCTCATTCTCGCTAAGGATGATCAAGTGTTGTGCAACACCACTTTATTTTGGCAAATGTGATCTGGTCACATTCCTGAGTTCAACTGAAAAAAACACTTGACCTGAAAATGAGGTGCTTTGTTAGCCAAAATAAAAAGTAACCGAATATGTAGCCTACATGTTTGTTTTTATTTTTTCTCAGGGGTCACGAAGGCAAGAACACGTTAGCTCATGACTTCAGCATGAAGATGGACGGATTACTCAAAACACTTGGCCACGCTAAGCCTCACTTTATCAGGTGCATCAAGGTAGGCAAACGAGATTATTAGTGAAGGGAGGGGGGCATGGCCTGATCTGGTCCATTTGTAGTATCCTCGTGAAGGAGCCTGGAAGCCTATTGGGCAACACTGCTGGCTACCATGCAATAGGGCCTGGGTTCATTCCTGGGAAGAACGCAGTATTGCACTTCTGCATGAAGCATGGACCGACGTAGCTTTCATGGGAAGTTGCTCGACTCTGTCAAGACCTGTGCCCTTACGGAGGTGTATCAGCTTTTGCCCGGAGTTACCTGTGTATGACATTACTGATTGCATTATAATTTCAGTCTTCATTTGACGGGGACGCTAGCATTTTAAATCGAGACGATGTCGTCGTTCAGCTGAGAGCACTGCAAGTGTTAGAGACAGTACATCTAATGGCTGCTGGTGGGTGCACTTATAATGGTTATATCTTTACAAATTTTTTTTCTGAATTATAATTCTTGGTATTCTCCTGGTAAGGGTGTTTGGAAAAATCAGTGAAATAAAACAACCATTTAAGATTTTTCTGTAATTATGGGCTATATTTTCAAAGAAAGTCTGATTGCATGTATGATACAAAACTACACAGATAAAAGGCCAGGGAATTTCTGCAACAAGCAAAATTCATGAAAATAAAACTCCACGAAATACAGAATATTATTTAAATTAGGCAACTTTACAAAATTGTCAGATGCTGAATTAATCAAAGTTGTAATTTTACAAAATCCCTAAAACTATAAAGACAACAAATAATTCCCGTTTACAGTACAGACCAAATCACAAATGACATCCTGTATATTGTGTCTTTGGCATCTAGGTCACCCGTAATATATGCGAAATATAGAGAAATCAGCACATCACTGGTGCGTCATTAGCGCACAACTCGGCTTTGTGGCTTTTCCTCATTCGCATTCTTTTGTGGAACATTTAAAAAAACAATTCTCATTTTCCAGGTTACCCCCATAGGATGCGATATCGGGCGTTCAACTCCAAATACAGATTCTTGACCAACGGGCGGCGAAAAATGGATGACCCTGTTCACGAAGCCAAGGTAAGAATATTTTGCACCATCTTACATTGCAAAATAGGAAGTTCTCCGCCCTTCCTACCTACCCTGCCCAGAATACAGAAAACAACCATTTTCCTTCCTACCTACCAGTCAGGCAAGAATACCTGTTTTGCGAGTTGTCACCAATTTGGGGAGTTTTAGGATTGGTATGCGCAAATCTGCCCATGTGATGGTTGATTTCATCAATGGACCCGCAATTTGTTCTATCAAATTGATTTTACTGCAATTGACAGTCATTAATATTTATCAAATCAGGGAATTCCGAAGAGCATTGTTACCTGAATTGGCAACTACTCTCAAAACACGGATCGTTGCCTGACTGCCTGACTCCTACCTACCCTGTCACAAAACAAAAGTAAGGTTGTAGCATACCATCGGCCCAGAAGGACGCACAATATTTTAAGAATTCTACATTTTCTCTTCTTACAGATGATACTGGATTTCTTCCTGAAAGCCATGGACAAAAGTAAACACCCATACGGTAGCTGCTGTTGGTCTCTTGGAAGGAAGTACATATTTCTCAGGTGGGCAAATGACAATCTATCCTTCTAATCATACTATCAAGCTTACCAATCTTTACAACAGAAAGTTTAAAATATACATTATTACAAAGGTTAAAACTTTCAAAATGATTTTGAAATAAGTTGATGTCCGTTATGAGATAAGGAAGGTTGAGATCAGTGATTTATCTCTGATCCTTATACGTATACAGATCACAATGTACACAAAATTAGTCCTTTTTCTACAGAGTTTTATCTATAGCAATAACATCAATTTGTATTTATATTTATTCTGTTTTTTCAGTGAGGGTGCTAGACGTCAGCTGGAACTGCTTAGGGCAGAATGGAAGGATGTTGCGGCAACTAGGATCCAGGCTTTCTGGAAATGTTGGCAATGTGCAAAAAAATGGAAGATACTTCGAGAAAAACAAAAAGTGTCACAACCGAGGAGTATTTCTGGAAAACTTGAGTAAGTTTCTGTATTATTTAGATATTTTTCACGCCAGCTACTAGTACATATAGATAGTCTGAAAATGGTCCCAATTTTGGGTTCCAAGCTCATTCGATACAAAAATCACTGGATGATAAAATATCAAAATCAGGACGGATGCAGATTTGGATTGTTGAAATCCGTATAATTTGTACCCGGTAAACGGCGTAAGTTTCATGGTGGTTTTTTCATGGGTTCATTCTTGACTCGTATTTTACTCAGAAAACGTGAGGTTCTGAATGGTCTTGTTTCTGCCAGAGTTTGAGTGAATTTCACCGTCCACCTCCGTCGTTTTAATGATTAATTGTGCCGACTTCTGACAAGAGGGTGCGAGGCGAAGGTGCTGCAGAAACCAGCGCAGGCGACACTCGATCAAATTTGCAAAATGTAAGTGGTAGAGAATGATGACTTGGTCTTGGTACTGACTCAACTCGCTATAGACTGCACTCATCACCGCGATAAGATAGTTTATAATCAGGATGCTTAAGATGAAGATGTAAAGCATATGGACCATTTGGAAGAGATTGATGCCAGTCGAGCTACACTGTTGCTCCTGCACAGGGATCATGTTGAGTAAGACTAAAAAGCTGTTGTAAAAGTCATCGGCTGCGTTGCAGTTGGAAAAAGTGTTGTTCGGCCGGCATAGATACCTTCCGATGGTCGTAAACAGGGTCATAAACGTTAGGAGAGCGGTGAAAAAGAGCATAATGAAATTCAAGAGGGCGACAATCATTTGCTGGAATCCTATGATGAAGAACCCCATGACTGGGATAGCCTGGGCGAAAAATAGAAGAGCAAATAGCATGAAAAATCTGATAATTGTTGACAAACATACGATGGTGACGTAGTTATCGGCTGTGGTAAACGCTTGGGAGAATGACAGTGCAACGCACAAACTTGCAAACATCAGTTGACATACCCTAAAAACAGAAAAATCCACCACGCTGCGTGACTTGGTCAAAACTCCTTTATACCTGTTACAATAGTTTGGTTTCTTTTGAGTCAGGAGTACGAGTTCCAGTACGTCTGTTACCAATGTTGGAATCGCCATTAGCATGGCCGTCACTGTCAATAGGGTTTTCCACAAAACTGAATCGTCTGCTATGACTTCGTCATGTAAGTAGTTCATGCTAATGTTTTCCTTAGAACATGATGCAGTTTTGCTCAGCTGAATATATCTCTTCTCGTAGGTGAAAAATACAGCGGGCCAGATGCACCGCCACAGCGCCCACAACACAATGAAAAGTTGACTCCATGACACTTTTTTGGCAATCCAAGCCTTTACGACAGGAATGTTAAGTAGTCCCGACGCGTTCATCTTTTCCATTTCAGTATAACGGATACTATCTAAAAAATACAACGGATTCATTTCACATTTCTCACCTCGTCTTCCGTAAATTGACAGGTCGAATTCGTACTCCATTATTTTACCATTTTGTGACTTGACATTTAGGAATACACCTTCCGTGTATAGAATTGCTTTGAAAAGGCCGAATGTACGTAGTTTCACAGCTAACTCCAGGGGGCCAAGTTCATCATTGCTTACCTCCTCCAAGAGAAGTCTTTTGCGCTCGTCAGCTTCAGGATAATGATCCAGAATCACATCGTACATTTTCAACATGATTTCCTCCATATCTGAATTTGAGTGACTAGCTGCAATCATGACGTTTACAATTCCAACCCCCTCCGTCTTCGATATGAAGACATCCACGCCTTCCGCGAGAAGATATCTAAAGACATCTACAGATCCATAAGCCGCAGCAAGAGCTATAGGCCTCCTGACCTGTAATTGCCTCTGGACGTACGAATCCTTGCTTTTCTTGTCAATGTTAGAAAACTTCCCCGTTCCCTCAACATCAAAATTAAATTTCCCATTAAGTAAAATATTCCTTTCGTCTCGGTTAACTTTGGAAAGTGTTTCAATAACTGCTTCTAAATTATCCTTGGTGATTGAAGAAAAGTAGTTTTGTAGTAAATCGGACTTGAGTGCTGTTACCGAACGACCCACATTGCCCATCTCGAAAGAGAAAGGGTATATTTTGTTTGAATCCATCTCTATTGGTTCCAAGCCACTCGATCACCAACCCAAATGAGTACGATTATACTATCGCACCTCTGTAACAGTCATATCAGACTTGCCGCGTAAGCAAACTTGATTCCATGGTTCAAAGTGTGTTGATCTCTCTTGGGCTTCAGAAAGCAATATCTGATTTGAAAAAGTCTTTCCTGGTCATATGAACCAAAGGAAATGATTTGATTCCTTCAGATTGTCAATATGTTTCGTCAATCCCAGTTTTCTATTCCGAGCAATGTTTCCTCCCAGGAAAAGTTACTGAGCCAAGCCTGCTCTCTCCCTACCACACCGAAAAGCATGATATCCATATTACCAATATCCCGCTCCTAACTCCGCCGAGACAGACTTCAGCAGACTAGGATTATTTTGTCTGTACCAGTTGATGCCATTCAAATTGATGTCGTCTGCTGCAAGCGTTTTCAACCAGCAGTTTATCAGCAATCCTACTTGATGTATCTTCAGTTTTCACCTCTGCTGCAGTGAGAGGTTCTGCAGTTGTATTACTCCTGTAGTAGTCAATATGAATTCAGAAATCCTACCAGAACTATATCAAATGCAACTAGAATGTTTGAGTAACACGCTTACTTCTAGCAGAGTGCCTATGAAATGCAACTTTGAATGTTTGTTGAGTAACATGTTTGCTATGTTCATGACAGCTAATGTTGTTCAGTTGATACATGACCCTTACTTCATGGTCTCTCAAACTGTGTATCGACATTCACAGTGACTGATAGTGTAATAAGTCTCTCCTCTTGCATTGTCCGCAATGCTCAACTGTTTACAGAGCAGTTTAATCCTGTCAACATGAATATCAGAATCCCATTAGCAGTGTTGACCAATGAATTTCCGAATCCCTTTAGTATTGACCAATGACTGTGGAAGGTAATATAAATGAAAAATCTATTTTGTTTAGCAAATTGGTATCAAAGTAGGACCATTGTGATCGTCTATTAAACAAACGAACAAATTGCAACATTAGCAAATCATTTCCCACGGGTGGAAATATCTATGAATGGTAATGTTGTAATTTGTTCATTTGTTTTCATGGTCACCATGGTATCACTGATTTATTTCAATACAGTAATTTTAATTAAAAAATTTTTTTGGTGGTGTTCGTTGCAAAAAACACAAAATAACATGTATGGCAAAATCTGACAAAAGTGACATATCCCAGTATGTTCAGACATGAGGTGATGCTCCGCCTTCAAAAAAAATTTGAAATTTGTAAAAAATTTCAAATATAACTTTCTACACAACTTTGTACTCAACTGTAGACAGATATACAAATACCGGTACTATAAAGAACAAGTTACAGCAAAGTCATATGCATAATAACTGCACTACGTCATTGTGTATAAATGCATTTCTATTTTCCTGGACCACCAGGAATTACGAATGGTGTTCCCCTTTAATCATTGCTGGGAGGCATGCATGCATGAATATCCCGGTTTACAGTTATCTAATTCTCTATGCCTCAAAGAGTTATTTGCTAATTAACTCATTAAGTCATTAGTTTTCATGGCAAGGGAACTGGTAGATGGCGTGCAGGGGATCATTTCTATGGCAGTTTCGATGAATCTATTAACTATTCTATGCTTTTAGAAACAGGTTATTGGAAAAAAATTTAATTAAAAAAAATATTCGCTAGTTGGGTTAAAATAGTTGAAAGGCTGCAGACCAATTAACAATGTTAGTTTTACCAAAAACAAACAAAACAATTATCAGTTCTAGGTCTAGAAAAATGCAAAAATCAACATTCATGTTATAACTTTTGTCATTTATCTCCATACATCATGAGAATGATGTTTGTTATGACAACATCATTAATTATAGCCATTTAATACCAAACTGACCATAATATTAAAAACCACCTAATATCATCAACCAGGGCTACATGTACTATTGCTTAGTACGAAGTGCATAGTTAACTGCATACCCACCAGGGGCTTCTCTGCCTTTCTTTCATAATGAAAGGAATTTGGACTTTCTCAACTAAAATTGATTTTTTTAAATTCTTATCTTTACAGTACATGTATGTCCCCGGAGCTGAATCTGATGCCAAAGAAAGAACAGCTCAATCACACAGACTACATGCTTCTGAAGAAAACGTGTCAGTTTTATGGAGTTGAATTGGTAAGAATTACTATGCTTTCTCACCCTGGGTGAGGTCTGCTAATGCTGAGTGGCATCAAAGGGGGAAATTTGGCATGACATATAGTGTGATACAATACAGGTGGCGGCACATGGTGACAAGGATGGGCATTATACTCATGGCCAGGTAAATCTCATACCCAAGTTGTCCCTTTTAGAGGACAAGCTCTCTTTGTTGAAGGATTCTCCAATGGCCCGCGATCGTCAGCCTCTGCAGGCAAGCTATCCACCCTCACTTCGCGTGGTGGGGATGTTCCTTCTATTTGTAGTGGTTTGAAAGACGAGAGTCTGGGGACATCTAGGAGATGGAAAACTCAAACCCAGGCAGATTCCCGCTCGATTAGCTTTGACTGGACATCTAGGAGATGGAAAACTCCAGTGATACATCGTTTGTTTTGCCTTTTTCCAGGACACTCCACCTCCTCTCCCAGCCAATCGAGGCTATACGGTACAGGGTGGCGTAAAGATGACGTTCCCACAGACGAGGATCATGAAACAAGACTATGGAGGTACTTAAAACATTTCACTGAAAAGATGTGTCTGAGGTGCCAGTTCCGTGGTAAAGATAGACTGTACTTGATATTAATAATGATAATGTTATTTATAGAGCGCGTCTCTTAGAATACAAGTATCTCTGAGTACGCCATTCAAGTCATTTGCTAATTCATATCCTTTATCTCTTGCAGAGGATGGCAACCTTGGATGTATCCTCCACAAAGGTCAAGATGTCAAGGTCACAGGGGTCAAACGTGGTTTCGTAATCGTTGAGCACCAGGGACATACAATGTACATACCTCATCAGCTGACCGATACAAAAGTGGGAGAATAATTATTACGCAATAAATTGTACTTTGATGAATTTGTGCTATGATTTGCAATTAATTGAGATAATATTCCTCTCTATAGCTGCTAAATCTCACAATCTCTGAAAACTTTGTAAATAATCATTTTCACCAATCATCATTTCTTGTGTATAGTTCATCATCATTTGGGAGAATCACTGTAAATATCCATTATGACCAGTTTTTGTCAAAACAAAAACTCTATTATTGAATTGTAAGAATCATTTAAAAATTGTATGAATACAGGTTTCTGTTTATCTGGAAAAAGAATGGAATCTCTCTTAGGGAACACTTCAGTAAACTGGACACCCTCTCTATTGTGGACATTTTCATTCAATTTGACCTCAGGACACCTTGCTATAAAGGACAGCAAATCCGAGTCCCAAGTGTGTCCCCTATAGAAAGGTTCTGCTGATTAACCCCTTCCTGTTGTATTGACATGCACATGGCTCGCATGTGTGAAATATTTGATAGTCTGACACTTGCCTAGTGTGATAAGATAATGTCGTTAAAAATATTGTGACCCTGACTTAAGTGAACAGTACATAATTCTCTCAAAAACACCAAATAGGGATTCTTCTGACAAACTATAAACCGTTTTTCAAGATAAAAACAAAATAAAAACATTCTGCATGACATGTATATTGATATTGCCTACATTTGTATTATCACGCATATCATATCTGGATAAGATTTACCGGTACTTCTTCACAGCAATTACCTTGACTTGTGCAATTCCACAGTGACTTGAGACATGAAAAATAAACACATGATAATTAAAATAACCTGTGTTGTTTCTCTTCTATTGCGAACTTCATCAGAATGGCGTGAAGGAACTGTGCACGACATGATTGTGATAATGGCTGCTTTCATCAGGGAAGTATGACCTGATTGTGACAATGTCTTTACTAGTACCCCCGGTACATCTTTGCCAAGACCCAAAGGACCTGGATGTGACAATGAATTGTCTTCATGAATATCCATCTGGGTAGGGTGTACTATTAGGACATCTTGCCCTGAACACAGTTGATGGCCAATGGAGACCAGGAGGAAGAGAACAAAGGAATCGGAGCTGATCATGGTAAGTGCAAAGGAAAAGAATGGACTCAACCAGAGAGCACATGGCATGCTCTCCTCTGTTGTAATGGTATGTGTGAAATGTATGTGTCTTAGTAGCAAAACCTGATTGTGACAGTGTCTGTAATAGTCCATCCTTAGGGCCTGAAAGGGGCTGGAAATGACCTGATTGTGACATTGTCTGTCTTAGTGCACACACCTTCATCCCCCCTCGCAATAACCTTAGGCAAGCAAAAACCAAGCTAAGCATTTCCTATGATTGTGACAATATCAATCTAAAGGCACCTTCATTGAGATGACCACACTGGTCCGACATACACGGTCGGACAGAGAGAAAGGCTATCTTGTACGGGCGCTTCAGTGTTATGATGTACCCAGCATTGTTTGTGACTCTCATATTCAAAGGCAAATGCCTGAACAAGGTCCTCAATGAGTGTGTGTCGATCATGTTCATTGTGATATATTTTCAGCGGGCGTCCGAAGGAGCTTGGCGTAACATGATTGAGCCTGAACAAGGTCCATGTGAAGTATCCAGCTGGCAATGATGTATAGGACCAGTGGAATCACATGTGATTGTGACACTGTCTCAGTGTGCCTTCATCAGGATAGCATGACCTGGATGTGACATTGTCTTTCTCAGGGGACCTTCACCATCAGCATATCACATGGTTGTGACTATACCCATATAAAGGCATCTTCATTGGTCTGCCAAGCTTTGGGCATGACTACACTGGTTCACTGTACACTGTCAGACAGAGCCAAACACTATTTTGTGTGAGTGCGTTGGTGTTACAATGTACCAAGCATTGTTTGTGGGACTCATACCAATATCCTGCACATGCCTGAACAAGGTTCTGGTCAATTCCATTTCAAGTATTCAGTTTGCTACTATGTATAGGTCCAGTGGAATCACATATGATTGTGACAGTACAGGTATCTATCCCAGTGTATCTTCATCAGGACAGTGTGATCTGGTTGTGTGAATGTCTGTCTTAGTGCATATTCTTTCAGCCCCCAAAGAAGCTTAGCATGTCATATAATTGTGAAAACATCCATCTGAAGGTACAGTAGAACCTCTCCATTAAGGACACCCTGGGACTGACAAGTGCTGTCCTCCATAGAGAGGTGTCATGGAAACTGTCACTTTGTACTTTCATTATACTTCCAAGAGGTCGGGCATTACCACATTGGTCCAAGATACAGTCAGACAGAGCCAAAAGATATTTTGTACGGATATTTCAGTGTCACAATGTACCTGGCATTGTTTGTGTCCCTCATGTATATACGATTGTGACACTATCTGTACGAGAATATCTTCATCAGGACAACATGACGTGGTTGTGACAATGTCTGTCTCCGGGCACCTTCATTCAGCCCCCCAAAAAGCTTAGCATGTCGTATGGTTGTGACAGTTTCCATCTGAGTGTATCGTCATCAGGACAGCATAACATGATTGTGACAATGAATGTTTCAGTGCACCATCATTCGGCCCTTATAATGTCTTATGATTGTGACAACTTTCATCTAAAGTTACTTTGACTGGGCTCCAAAGAGGTTTGTTATGACCACACTGGTCCAACATAAACTGTCAGACAGAGCCAGAAGCTATTTTGTATGGCTGTTTCAGTGTTACCTGCCATTGTTTGTGTCCCTCATGTGCATTGGCAAATCCCTGAACAGGGTCTTCAATGAGTCCATTTCAAATATATCTGTCTTAGTTTATTTTGATCAGGTGTCCGAAGAATTGGAGCTGGTATGACCTGACAGTGGCAGTGTCTCCCTTGGTTTATCTTCAACAGGTCTTCAAAGAAGCTAGGTGTAACGGGATTGTGACAGTGTCTGCCTTGCTGTGTCAAAAGTACCATTATTAGGATTGTGACAATGTCTGCTTCTGCATATGTCTGTCTTAGCATACCTTCATTAAGACATGTGATACACTAATGTAGATATGGGCAGAGTCTTTTGAGGTTTGCACAGTGTACAGGACTAGACTATGGATAAGACATGTGATTGTGACAATGTCTGCCTAAAACACATCTTCATCGGGACATCTTATTGGCTAATATGGAGATGACTGGCCTCATCTCCGGTAGGCTCACACTGGACAGGACCAGACAATGGGGCAAGTCATGTGATTGTGACAATGTCTGCCTAAACACATCTTTATCAGGACGTCTTATTGGCTAATATGGAGATGACTGGCCTCATCTCAGGTAGGCACACAGTGTACAGGACCAGACAAAGGGGTAAGTCATGTGATTGTGACAATGTCTGCCTAAACACATCTTTATCAGGACGTCTTATTGGCTAATATGGAGATGACTGGCCTCATCTCCGGTAGGCTCACACTGGACAGGACCAGACAATGGGGCAAGTCATGTGATTGTGACAATGTCTGCCTAAACACATCTTTATCAGGACGTCTTATTGGCTAATATGGAGATGACTGGCCTCATCTCAGGTAGGCACACAGTGTAAAGGACCAGACAAAGGGGCAAGTCATGTGATTGTGACAATGTCTGCCTAAACACATCTTTATCAGGACATCTTATTGGCTAATATGGAGATGACTGGCCTCATCTCCGGTAGGCTCACACTGGACAGGACCAGACAAAGGGGCAAGTCATGTGATTGTGACAATGTCTGCCTAAACACATCTTCATCAGGACGTCTTATTGGTTAATATGGAGATGACTGGCCTCATCTCAGGTAGGCTCACAGTGGACAGGACTATACAAAGGGGCAAGTCATGTGATTGTGACAATGTCTGCCTAAACACATCTTCATCAGGACGTCTTATTGGTTAATATGGAGATGACTGGCCTCATCTCAGGTAGGCTCACAGTGGACAGGACTATACAAAGGGGCAAGTCATGTGATTGTGACAATGTCTGCCTAAACACATCTTCATCAGGATGTCTTATTGGTTAATATGGAGATGACTGGCCTCATCTCAGGTAGGCTCACAGTGGACAGGACTATACAAAGGGGCAAGTCATGTGATTGTGACAATGTCTGCATAAACATATCTTCATCAGGACATCTTATTGGCTAACGTGGAGATGACTGGTCTTGTCTCAGGTAAGCACACATTGGACAGGACTAGACAATGGGGCAAGTCATGTGATTGTGACAATGTCTGCCTAAATACATCTTCATCAGGACATCTTATTGGTTGATGTGGAGGTGACTTGTCTCAGGCAAGCAGTGGACAGGGCTTGACAATGGGGCTTTTGTTACATTGCAGCTTAAAAAGCGATTTTGATGCAACGTTTTAGCATTTTCTGCTGGTTTGCGAGAGGACCTTCGGGAATAGGGATATTTCCTGGTATCTTACCATGCGAAACAAAGGTATGCCCTTGCAGACAGATGGTGGTGTTTCCCCAGGGTAAAGTCATTAGGATGTAAAAGGGCCCAAGGTGAATTGCATGAATGATACATGGCAGGTTCATACAGGCCTTTAGTGATTGGTCAGCTTCTGTCGTGGTAGCAATGTATACAATGTTCTATTTAAATTGCGAGAGTAACCAATGGAGTGAAGAAGGAGATTTTTAGAAACGATTTTTATTCAGATACAATCACTATACAAATATTCACAAGTTTCCATATAAATGCCTACAGTATGTATGATTTGATCATCACAATAGCATTGACATTGCACAATGATGTCCATAGGACACAATTCAGTCGGAGTACAACTATGATTGTACATGTACATTTTCCATGAGTTTCACGATATGGAAAACGTTTGTCTGCCTCACACAGGGTGTTTCTCATGGAAGGAGATTCAGGACAGTAGTGTGGACAGCGTTGCAACATCACCGAATCCATTGAATGAGGAAGACTCGTTTTTTCCCTGGAAAAAAGTTGTATATTTTAAATATAGTCCACATTCTGAAAATTCAGGATCTAAACTCAATGCAGTAGGGGACACCGATCTTGGGGGGACACCATCTCTATAAGAGGGAGAGGTTTCGGCAGACATAACCAAAACTGTCCACATATCAATCAGGACAAAATCACAACTTGTCCTTCTGACGTGATGAACAGAATTGTCGAGTGATTACTTTAAAGTAAAGCAACACTTACCTGCTCTTATAACAGTGAATCCTGCATGTAGAATGTGTTCCCCGGGTATGAATGCTGCGTCTGGATTGGTGATCCTCCTGAAGTTGACGTACAGACCACCACCGTTGATTACCTGGATGGCATCGACTGAAATGAGAAGAAAATACAATAAATCGACAATATCACAGTGTTTTTGTTGAGCACATCCGTGGGGAGTTTTTGAATCGAAATCAGGGCTTTATCACCCTTTTCCTGGGTGCCCATGTTGAGTTTTAAAAAAAGGCTCAATTTAGGGGCAGAAAATCACAACTTTTCCTAAATTTGCATGAAAAACAATAACTTACCCTCTCTAGCTCTTCCAAGGATCTTCGCCTTCATGACAACATCGATGAGCGTCATCCCGGGCTGCAACAGCAGCTCCATCTTTGTAGCACCTTTGAAAACATCTTCGATTTCTGCCTCAGTCAACTCGGCCAGTGATTCTGGAGAGCTGTTGTACAACACGTGGGTGCATCGTTTTGCACTTTGGAGGCCTTCATCTGAAGGGAGAAATTGACTGCTTTTAGGGACTGAATGAATGACTCGAATAAATTTACAAGGAAGAAACCAGAGTTATTTCACCATACCAGGCTAGGAGTGCCATATGCAGTGCATATACATGTGAGTGAAGACAACTCATTTGCTCACCTGAATGAACTAAAATAGTAACTTGTTCGGCTAATTTCTTCTGGGCGATCCTGCTTTCAGGGGATTTCTGGAATGACAAAAATATCCATAAATACAGAGTTCTAAGAAGTACGGCTTCATATTCACTGCAAAAATTCAACACAGGGTTCCTCTCATTACAAACTTGATGGAACTTTTCCACGAAGATTAGCCGAGCATTGCCATAAGTGATGGTCTCTTCAAAGCCACACATTTTTTAGTACAGAATAAATCACCAAAATTACCACACCGAGAACTGTAAATAAGTATCAAGGTGCACTTTTCAACATTTCTGCAAGTTTCAAGCTAACAAGTAATGTGTTCTCCCCTCTTCATTTGAATTTGTTGAGCTCCAAAAAACAACTGCGTTCTTAAACCATTACCTTATGTCTGTCAAGGACATCTTTGATTTCATTCTCGGGAAGAAAGGTAAACGACTTTAAGCGAGCAGCAACATCAGAGTCTGGAGTGTTGATGAAATACTAGAGAAGAAAGTATACATGTATGTTTAAAAAAATTGTATGAGGTCAATCCATTTTACCTGAGACAGCCGACATCTCATCTCGACACACAAGATTTTAAGATCGCTAAGTCTCCTGACTGCCGTATTCACATCAGGTGCGGCTTGTTAGACTAGAGTAAGATAACAACACCAGTTCTATGCCTATGGCTTCAATCAAATGTTTGTTAACTTAGTTTTGGCAAACAAATCAGAACCCAAAACTGTACAAAACTATACAAACAAATCTCAAATATTAACTCACCTGATAAAAGTCAAAGATGGATGTTTTTGACCTGTCAAGCCAGATAGCGTTTCCTGCAGTTTTACCAAACTTTTCACCTGAGGACGTTACGATCAGCGGTACTGTTAAACCTGAAAATATATGCAGGTGAAATGAAATGAAAACATTGAATGTATGTAGACCTAGCAATGTAGACATACTCCAAAGAACAGGATGCACACCAATCGCTAAAAGGGTTGTGATGCCGATAGATGATGATGATGATGATGATGATGATGATGATATTGTAAGGTAAAGTTGTACAACTTTAGCCCCAACTGCTTAGAAAAGAGCAGGCACTCAAATGCTATAATTGTACCACCCTTATCTTAATTTTGAAATGAAAAAACCTACCAAATACAGACTCATTTTTAACCCTTTTGATCAACTCGTAGCCGGCAGTGATATTTCCTAGTTGATCATTTCCACCAATCTGAAAGAACACAGAAAAAGATACTGAGGACTGGTGAGCCATTATAAATTTACCAGTAAACACAGAAATATCTGTATGCCTTTTATTTTCGATTTTAAAAATAACTGTAAAAGAACTGCTGTACAAAAGATTGCATTGAACCGATTCCATCCAAGTTACTTCCTCAAATGAAAGAACAATAGGTAATACCCCATTAGAAACAATGGCCATTGACCAAAATTCATTATCCACCAAACTAACATTTGTGACAATTTATTTTTTTCAGAAATTTTTGCAAATGAAAAAAAATAAAGCGGCAGATATCGTATTTTGTAAACTTTAATCATCTTAAGTAAAAAATAGTAACTTACTTGAATCTTACACTTATAGTTGTTATACAAATGTAACCAATCATTCGCTTGGAATACTTGGTAAGTGAACTCTGTTAAACTCATCCCCTCTGCAGTATCTAGGCGTGATTTTACACTGAAAAATATATTTCATTTTGAAATGCACTAGAGAAAGCAAATATAAATCTGAAATTCACTTTAATTTTTCTGATTTAGCGGAACATAATTGAGAGAGAAAATGGTATTCCATACCTGTCTTTTCGCAGCATATCCCCCATTCGGAAGTTTCTCCCAACGTTTGATAAGAACTCAATGACATTTGTACTGGAATACCATTCAGCATTGTTCAAAACTCTTAAAATAGATAAGAAATCTGGTCAAGGAGAAATACATGTCTGCATTATATCTTAAAGGTAAATCCGCAAACTAAGGTCCCCAGACGCAACTGTAAAGCAAGCAAGTCTCAATGCAAATGCATTCCATTTGCACCTCATCACCACCAGTCAAGTGTCCGTCCCATGGACACAAGGCAAGTAACATCACAGTACTTACACAGGTGCAGGTAAATCTTTTCTCCACATAATGTCTGAATGGTGTTTGAATATTCGTTGCAAGGTTGACTGAATTCCAGAAGAGTTTTCAGCTAACTCGTCAATATTCATTGCTCGTCGATCTTTTGTCTTCCCGCTGGGGTCGCCAATCATTGCAGTAGCACCACCAACCTGAAATAATGAGAACACTGATGTCTTGTCGGCTCTGGATCATCAACTACAGTGGACCTTCCCTTGGTGGACATCTCTCTATTAAGGAAACCTCTCTGTTAAGGACACCTGTCAATTAAGGACACCTCCCTATGAAAGACACCTCTCTATGGAGGACAACTCTCTATGGAGGACAACTCTCTATGGAGGACAACTCTCTTTTGAGGACACTGGTTAGGACCTAATTTGGTTGTTAATTTCTTTCATGATCTTCATCCTGAAAAAATTACAGCGAAAACTTGGGTTGTGTCGTGACCAGAGTTCAATGGCAGTTAAGTGGAAAGTTTTAGCGATTAGGTCAAACACTTGATACTAACTAGGGCCAAAGGAGTATGTCCAGCTCTTTGGCAGTGAATAAGGCTCATGATGACCAGCAGATTACCAATATGCAAGCTATCACTTGTCGGATCAAATCCGGCATAGATGGTCTGTGGTGATTTGACTAGCAGGCTATGAAGATCAGGACTTCTGAAAGTAGAAGCATACATTCTGGCTCAAGCTTTACTATAATCGGCCACTAATTGCGGCAATTGGTATAACTAAAAGGAGTGAAGATAAGGAAATGATTGACCATGCCCTGAACATGACATACCTTTCTGCTGGGAAAATATTCTGGAATATTCCCCTCTCATGAAGAATGAGGATATTCCGGTTACAATACCGCCTACATGACATCTGCGATATCAGCCGTTTTAGGCATGACCTGAAAAAAACAATGAATTTTACTAATATAAGCATAGAATATATTTTAGTAAGGATCTGTTACAAGTTGCTTAGTCGTTGGTCAAAGAGTACACATGCATGACTCGTGCATGCACTCCATATGCACGTGTAACTGTGCGTGCATTTTCATCAACAAACCTGTCAAAAAGAAAAGTAGTTCTATTTACAAAGAAAACCAAATATTTTGCTTGTCAACACCTGGAGGTGAAGTAGACGTTACTGATGTAACTACTGGACGTGTTAAAAATATAAAATTGAGACGGTTTGCGAAGAAATTGACGTTAAAATTACCAATTTTTCTTAGAATTTGACCTCCACATGGCTATCATGGGCGCTGACATCTTGAATAACTCCAGACCATAAAATAAAACATTAAAACTGGGAATTAAGACACCACTCACATATTTTACTTATAATTCATGAATAGAATTATACAAATATTTGTTTTTAAGATACCTGTAATTCTTAAATACAAATAGATTGTTTTTTGAACGATTTATTTCATTATAGATATTGACTGCAGACTTTTTTGTCACCAGACTTGTATACAAGCAGACATGTACACATGTTGTACTTCCGTACATGCATATGCATGTTGTACATCCTGAATGTTGCCGAACATGATGGGTTTCTCTCTATTTTATCTGATTTCACACCACTGACTGGAAAAGACACTTCGCAAACTTGCATATAGTAAGAAAAGTACATAAATTTACTTTATCATACTAGTACTAGGCCTATAGGAGGGAGGGACCATGTTTTCACTACTACTACTTACTTTCACTTCAGTTCACTTCTCCCTTTGAAATTGAATGCCAGTATTTTCCTTGCTTATTGCAGTTTTTTTAATGACTCTACGATAATTTTCCCTTCATGTGTTTCCAGATCTACAGCCAAGTCATGAGTGCAGAGTTCCTGAACCCCAGTGTCATAATGGACTCCGTCTATGGGCTCCTGAACCGCATAGACTACCAGTTTGACGTTCGAAAGAAAACACAACGCCTACAGGAGCTTGCTTACGCCCATCCATTTTGGGCAACATTTATCGTCATGTCATTAGCCGTACTTACAGTTCCCATTGGTGCCTTTATAATGTTTGCTGGAGGAACGATTGCATTCACTTTTGTGGGATTCGTATTTGTTGAAGGTAGGAAGATCCCTGTTCTACTGTAGAGAGGCAGTTCAATATAATTCATGCTTGAAGAACCTTATCAACAGATGAATACAACATTTTATCGTTGGAAGACTCCAGCGACACATTTTTCAAACATCGCTGAAATGTTAAATTCCTGTTAAACTTTTTCTCTACCTTGGTTGTGTTTTACTCGTGTCTTTGTTTGATATCGGTCCAAGAGCTTTGGAGCTCATGTTTGTAATTTTATCTCATACCGATGAAAATAAAGTTTATCTTATCTTATCTTTCTCCTTATACTATCTTTTCTCTATTTACAGGTACCCTGCTCACAATTGGTGCGATATTCATGATCGCCATCCTCAGTGTCCTCGGTTTCATCAGCATCAGTTTTGCCGGTTGCGTATTTGTAATGTACTTCATACTATCGGGAGGACTGACATTTCTATCTACAACTT
Organism: Lineus longissimus; assembly: GCF_910592395.1. Lineage (NCBI taxonomy): Eukaryota > Metazoa > Nemertea > Pilidiophora > Heteronemertea > Lineidae > Lineus > Lineus longissimus. The sequence goes on along the minus strand of NC_088308.1, from coordinate 22,566,810 downwards.
CTGATAAAATTAAACGTAAGATGAACCAACAGATGCACAATTCGAGATCGCACGAAGTGTCGTCATCCGAGTTGTCCCCTGACAAGCAAGATAACGGCTTCGTGAAAAATTGTGGTATGGGCCAAGAAGGCGATGGATCAATGACGGCTGATGCTCAAAAAGATGAATGAAGGGTCACAGTATTCTGTTGGTGATATCTTTGTGTTCATTCTGTTAGCTTGATACTGCTACCTTCATGCAAGTACAGTAGAACTTTCTATTTAGGACAGTCGGAGGACTGTCAAATGCTGTCCTTTATAGAGAGGTGTCCATATTACAGAGGTAAATTTGTATACATGGACAGGGCAGTGACCCAACAGAAATGTCCACATACATTGTACAATTTGTTGGACAAACATATACAGTCTACATGTATAAACTGTAAAGTGACAACTTATTTTCTGCTTTCACACATCAAAGTTGATTAACAATGTGCTTCAAAATCAGTCCAAGTCTTTGAAAATGTTCAGATATGATATTTGTTGATGCATACAAAATGGACTCTAAATATTTTTTCTTGTTTAATTAATTTGTCTTTTGTTGAAATAGAATATTTTATGACCCCCCTACTGCCGTAGTGAATACGTTGTGAGTACTTGTAAAGTGTAACATTTTTTTAAAAAACCTTTTATATTTGAGAAGAGAGTTAATAAAGGAGTTGATATTTGCATCACTGTCTTACAAGTATTCATTATTCAAGTATCACACATGGATGTAACATTACCCATTGGTTGTACCACGGATCATGCTCTGGAAACAATGCCAGAATTTGGACGTTTTAGCAGCTACTGTCATCAGATTGGTTGCGACATGGTCTCTACAGGGAGACATACAAGACATATGCATTCCCAAGTCAAATAATTTGGTTGATGTGAATTTAAACAGTTTTGTAAATCACTCGCTGATAAATGATCGAGATATTAATAGCAACACAATATTTTTAGAAATCCATGACTTTATTTTTATCATTAACTTAACACAACATCCTTGTGTAAACCTGGATTACCTTCACCCAAATGCTTCATCTACATGTACCAGTTCACTACCAGTACAACAGTACAAATAACTGTTGATCATGCAGAGTAGCTTTAATGAAAACTTGCAAAAAGTTGGATGTAATCAATTCTTGCATGAGAGGAGAGTGGTCTCCTTAGCCTTGGTTGTGTAGGGGCTATCCATAAAGTAGTACGTACAAATGTGACCCGCTCTACCAAAACTAGGCGCTTGTCACATCTGAACTTGACAGGTTGATACGGACTTGTTGTTCATTTCCCTATTGTAGACCTTTTGTGAAATGTGACCAAATCAGTTTGTAATAGATTTCACAAAAAGTCTACAATAGGGAAATGAACAACAAGTCCGTATTAACCTGTCAAGTTCAGATGCGACAAGCGCCTAGTTTTGGTAGAGCGAGTCACAAATAACAATTTTGTGCCTGAATGGCGACTATGAAGAATAAGTCCTATATTGTCGTTGACATCACCACTCTTCCTCCTCATCATCGAAATTCCTACGGCGCCTGAACGACTGATTTCTGTTCTGACGGTTATAAAATCGTTCATCATCGTTGTCGTCGTAGTTTCGTGAGTTCCTGAACGACGAGAACCGATCCGTTCTGTTTTGAGAAAATTGTGGCTTTCTGTTGAACTGAGGCCTGAAATGATTTTAACAAGGAAATTTCAATTTACAGAAAAATTTGAATGCCATTTTCACCGGTGTGTCATAGTCATGCAAGAATGATATAATCGTGAAAATTAACTCTCACTGTGAAAGTGTAACTACGTAAAAGACATTTCAAATACAGCTCTTCCAAAGTTTTGAATTTGGAATGGCCTTGCTCCAGTCTTCGAAGACTAGGGAGGAATAAGAAAATATACTGCAACGACACACACTCACCTTCTTCCAAATGAATTTGAATCGCTCGGTCGGAACTCTGTCTTTTCTTTTTCTCCCTTGACTAGCAAACTTAAAGCAGCAGCCAAAATCCTGTGGCTATCAGCATCCGGTTGACTGAGAAGTTTTTCTGCCAAAGGTTTACCAACATCTAATTCTCTATCCTTCATGTGCGTGATACGACCAGCTAAACTATCAAGTTTGTTCATTTTCAGTTGTCGCAGGTCAGGTCCGTTTGTGTGCTCGAGGTCAACCATTCTCTCAATCTGAAAGATATCAAAAATATCAATGGGAAACCTTAATTAACCTTAGTTACCAACAAGCGAGTAATATCGCCTTACGTTGAAAATTTATCAAGGTTGTTTTCCTCACCTTTGATATAATCTCCCTATCGTCTCTTGAACCGCTGTGTATCATGATGGCCATTCCCTCCCGACCTGCTCGGCCCGTCCGTCCAGACCGGTGGATGTAGAAGTCGATGCCATTTTGAGGAGGTTCAACTACAAATACGACAGATACGATAGATAAAGACGTGATGTGCTGAACTCGCATTTCATGATAGTGATGCCGATGAGTATGAATTAAGTTACTTATTTCAGAAATTACAGTCAGAGTTCTACAGATTTCAAACCTCAAAATGTTCTTACCCTGAATGACGAGATCCACTTCTGGTATATCTAGGCCTCTTGCTGCTACATCAGTTGCCTGAAATATAAGAGAGTATTATAAGGGAGTATAACTAAGACCACAAGGCTCAGAATGATTGATAACACAGAACCTGCTGAGAAGTATACGGCTGATCCCTTGCTAGATAGGTTAGAGGGAAAGACTGCACCACACACACAGGACCACTATCTCTTCTGAAAAAAAACAACAGACCAGGGAGCACGTTGGAAAGCAAGACTCACCACTAGAATTTCTATCTGACCAGTTCTGAAAGCCGAGAGAACATTTTGTCGTTTCGACTGGGATAAATCTGAGTGCAGCTCTTGTGCATCTAAACCATGGCGCTGAAGGACATGTGCCACTTGCTTCGTCATATCTGAAAAGAAGAAAAAGATATCATATTTAGATAGAAGTTTCTTAGGTTGACGGAATTGATACTGAACTGGAGGTGGTGGTGGTATCACCAATCACCGCGAGGGGTGGAGCTAAAATGTAGACCAAAACAGTAGGCGCCGGCCGAAGAGTTGGGCGAAGTGAAAGCCCGCCAGATCGAGCAGACATGATCAACTCCAATTACTTACGTTTTGTTTTGATAAAGACTATACACCGTTCTGGTTTATATGTATTCTTGATGAGTTCACATATGGCATCCATATGAAAGTTGTGAGGAATGTTCATACACTGAAATGATGAGAACAGCAAAAATATTTGAACGTAAAATATCTTAACACTGCAATTATTTGAACATTGCAGAAAACAGCATTTGACCAAACTAACACTAAAAATCTTACTACTAAACAGAACAACTATCGTAGTCTACCTATCAAAAGGATGAACTAACTTACCAAATGCTTCACTGAAGTTGGAGACCTCTGGCTCTGATCTTTTACCAGATCTACATACTGAGCATCTTTCATATACCTGTTGGTAGATAAAATAGTATCTGTTGAAAATGGACTGACAGGTATCAAATGTCGAAAGGGTCAGACAGTGACAATTTCAAAAGGTGAAACTTCTCAGCTTTGACTTCTTGAGTAATTCCAATATCACCAGAGTAGATCCCTGCTATTAGTCTAACCTTCACCTGTACAGTGCATGCATCATGGCAACAATCAATCTGACAACTCTCTGTCAATGAGGCAGAATTGGCTAGACGTAGCATATTGGAAAACCAATTTGTTGGGAGAGCCTGACAAACATCCCTGGACTACCGACTTCGAGACTGCTACAAAAGCCATTCTCGGCTCGGGCAATAGCCTAGTCGACATTAACTTTCTAACTTACTCTCTTGTTATTCTCTGAATATCAGGAGGCAGCGTGGCACTGAATAACATGACCTGTTTATCACGTGGCGAGTTCTTTAGTACATTTTCAATTTGGATCTGAAAACAGAACAAAAACTCATTAATCATTCAGAGCTGCACAAGGCTGAAATAGCTTGGTATCTGGAAAACGGCTGTCTTCACATTGCAAGTGAGGAAATGGGAACAAACGATGATGAAAAGTTCTTTTAAACACATTAAAATCAATCTGTTAATGACCCATTTTAGCACTACTTTCATCGACTTTTGGCAGCAACTTTTCCTCTTCATGCATAGATACATAACATCCTTGAGGAACTTACGAGGAACTCTGGAGTGAGAAGATGGTCAGCTTCGTCCAAGCAAAGAAACTCAAGAGCATCCAATTTCTGAAAACAAGAAATGGAAAACAAACAATAAACAACTTGATCAGTGACTATAAAACAATGTTGCATTTTAGGCTCATGTACATTTCAGCTAGGCGGAAATAAAGTAAAACATTGGAGTAAGTTTTTCAACTAATAGTTCTATATTCCATACAAAGAGTCAATAAAGCCTAGTTTTTAGGAATTCTTCGATACCTACCAGTGTCCCTCGTTCCAGGTGATCTCGGAGACGACCAGGTGTAGCACAGACGACGTCAACCCCTCTCTTGAAGATTGATGATTGCTGGAGGGAAGAATAGATAGAATAGTAGGCCTTTTAACCTAAAGTGGCAAGTCGTTGGTTGCTTGGGGATGTTGAAAGTCACATGAAACCAGCAATGCATGTATGCAAGTTATATGACAGACTTACCTGTTTAAAAAAGGATTCTCCTCCATACACAGGTAGACATCTAACTCTTGAGTTGAGTTCTTGAACGGATCTGGAAAGAGTCACAATACATGATTAATGATAGAGTTTACTGATTTTTCATCAACTGCCAATTAAAACTAACTCCATTTGGTACATGTTTAAGCCATATTTCACAATGGAGACAAACATCTTACTTGAAAGGAACTGGTGAAGTAGAATGATATAGGATCAACTACTCTTTTCTTGTAAAGAAAATACTGATATACACCACCTTGTTCTGGTCAAATATTATTTTCTGTTGTTGAAGAAGGAAGAAACTAACCACGGAGCATATCTGTGTGCACTTCTAAAACTCACCTATAAATCTGCAGGCAGAGTTCCCTTGTTGGTGAGATGACGATGGCCCGAGGGCAATCCTTACCACACGTCGGCTTACTGGAAATAGACAAAAAACAATGAAGAACATTTGATATGAATCCACTTTTGGTAAAAGAACAAAACAAGGAAATCTGAGCTGCCAACCCGCTATAGGGTTATCAGGAACAGTTTCCAAAAAGTTCCCTTTCTTCTGTATTCTTCTCCAAAACGTTAGTTCTTTTCAGTATTTTTGCAACTGACCTTCAGTACTTCAAATTGGATTATTGAGGGAGAATTTAGCTGACTCTTGGTACTATAGTACAAATTTGGACCAATTTGGACCAGGACAAAATACTAAAAGTTCTGATGGGTTGGCACCAACGAGGAATGTCGTTACTCACAATTCATTTAGTATTTTCGAAGATCAAAACAGGGCATCCGCAACAATTGCCCGGCTGACAGTAGCTACCAAATCAACAAGCCATAAGGTACAACTACCGAAACTATTTAAGCTGGTCTTATACATTTTTGCAACAACTCTTACCTGGACATTAACTTCTCTACAACAGGAATACTGAACGCCAAAGTTTTGCCACTTCCTGTCTGTGCTCGACCTATTACATCCCTGGATAACAGAACAATTTGCAAATAAATGATAGTGGTTACGTCAAACTCATCAAAGAATGAAAACTATTTTCTACCTGCAGTAAACTATCTTTTGCCATCCTCAGTACTACCAAGTGGGCCTACTATTGTTTGGTTCAAGGTGTTGAGGAATGTTGCATATTGCTCTCATTTTGAAAGTATCTCTTCTTATTTTTCTCAACATCTCGAACCAACCAAACTATAGCAATCTAATGTGGATGGAAGAGACTGTCATGAAAGCCAGGTAATTGATTCAAATCAGGGAACGAACAAAATTTACAGAATCTAAGTATAGGTGATACCAAAACACTGTCCAGTTCTGCAATAACCAGTATAAATGCATATGTGCCAGTGGGGTCAAACTAATGCTTTATAACAATAAGATTTAGACGTAGATTTAGATTTATATCACAATCAAGAATCACTGTTGTCAATTCCGAGACAATGATAGCACTCACTTTCCATTCAGGGTCAGAGGCAATGTCTTCGACTGGACATCAAATGGCTCCTTGTAACCTAAGTCCGTCAGTCTGGAGAGCAGCTGCTCACTGATCGGGAAATCAGAAAACTGGACTCTGAAATAAATAAAGCAGTTTTATTACATAGTAACTTTGGTCCGAAACATACTCAAGCTAAAGCTCCCATTATTTCAATAGTTGACAATTATTTCAATAGAATAGAATAGTTGACAAACTTACCCTCCCTCTGAAATATGTTGCGCTTGCGCCTGAGTACGATGCTGTTTCATCAGGGTGTCCAATTTCGATTCATCAATGTCGTAGTCAAGTTCTTCTTCAGAATCTGTGAATTCATTACCCCCGCGTCGAAACTTTTGTGACTCGGACAATGTACCAACATGCCGATGATGGATGGCTCTCTTCCATAGTACATTATGCAGGTAATGATCATATTCCCCTGCAAAAGAAAGTCATACTGTAAAAGTTATTCTGTGTTTAAAGAATATAAATGAACAAAACCCGGTGTCCTCCGCATCAAATTGTGATGCACAACAACTATCACAATGCCAGTAGCCTAGGCTGTTGTGAACTAAGAACGACACCAGGCGCATTTACACGGGACTAGACATCAAGGTAAATCCTGATTGGTCTGCCGTGTAAAGGTGCACAAACTAGACCTGGTCTGGTTCGATGTACAAATATTGGAACCTCCCTTATACTGGACACCTTTCAATAAGGACAACATCTGTACACAATACAAGTTTTGGTCCAAAATAGGTTGTTTCCACTCACTTGGACCTCTCTTATCAGGACACCTCTCTATTAAGGAAAGCAGTTGTCTGTCCTGAGGGTGTCCTTCCGAGAGTTTCTACTGTTACTTCTGTCATTACCTACTGCCAGTACCGGCACAACATGACTCACGAGTCATGACTACTGCCGGTACAGTACAAGACTTACATCGTTCATGGTGTCGTAAGTGATGTGATGGTGTGGTGTGGTAACGTGCAAACGGCCTTATGATGAAATATCAAGCCCACAACGAACACCGATTTCTCAAACGGCTGTTCTGCATCACCATACAAATCACGTACAAAATGTACTACGATACATGGCAAAACCATGTAAAACCAAGGATAGTATAGCCCTGCTATGGTCGAGATTATCAATGCTAATCAAACGGTAAGATCATCTACAAAAATGTTACTTACGCGTTCCATTGTTCCTTACCAATACGGTGAGGTGTCTAGTAAGGGCAAAATTGGAAGAAGACGCCCGTAGAAGATGATTTAAAAGTGGTTTTAAAACGCACGATTTTGTAATGGAGGCAGCCATCTTGAAAAGGGCTATCGCTAAAGTGCGAAACGAAATCAACGAAACGTTGAAATCCGTACTTGATTCTGGAATACACGGACCCTCTCGCAGATTTCATTGTGTCCCGAGCCCGCCCCTGGCTCCCCTGCCGTTGGCCAACCATACTACATAATACGTACATGAAACGTCCTTACAGGAGTAATGCAGCGCCACTGCATATAAGGGTCCTGGAGGTTCGAATAAAGAAAAGCTGTGATCGGCTACGGTCGTCAGTAGGCTACCATGTTTAGGGTTCATGGAATAACTCGTCCCCCATATACCCCCATAAAAAGGGGGGAAATTTCCACCTCATGACGGGGAGATTTTTAATTTTTAGTTATCGCGCAGTTCCACTCTTTAGCTCAGATGGCGCCAGCTGGGGTCCTGTCAAAATCATTGGCCTACCTGAGGCTGATGAGGAAACTCACGAAACTGTACAGGGTGGCCCGGAAAGGTTTTCTCTTGCACAATAGAATTATATTGTGTATCCATAGACACGAACTTGTCACCCTGTCCAAGACATCGGAGCGAAAGTGAAAAAAGAGGACATTTCTGTTTTCCACCGCAACGGGCTGTGTATTTTTCCGTCGCACTATATTGTTACCTGCAGAAATGACTTTCGGCCATATCTCTTCTGGATGAGATTGAGCTAGAGTTAGAAAGGGTTAAACGAATTGGGAAACGAATAAGGAGCTAGCATTTTGAACCGGGAAATTGAGTTACAAAGGGTTAAACTGACTGGTCGTTGAATTGGGAGGTAGCATTTGAATCGGGAGCTGGAGTAACAATGGGTTAAAACCAATCGATGGAGTTATCGGACTTCGAAGGGTTCATATTTGAAAGAAATTTGAATTGTGAGTTTCAAAATCTAGAAAATCTAATTTTATGTTATCTTTATCGATTGTAAAAATCAAGTCTTTTCTTGACGTCATCATCACCGCCGCCTGTGATTATTTTATATACCTGATCGAAGCATGATCATGTTCGGTACTCATGTACTAGAAACCAATCCCGAAAGCATGCTCGATCACTATTAACGACTTCCATTGGAATAGCACGAATCTTCTTGAAAATCTAAACCGAAGATATTGGTAAGTCAATTGTTTTCATTACTTTTATGTTCGTTCATTTATTATCTTTAATTGTCCTCATCTCCAAGCAGACGAAATTGATCAGCTGACTGGTTGATGAATGGTGCTGTTGTTAAAGGGGTACCTTGATAGTACGCCGTTAGAATTTACCAGTGGAGTGGGCCAGGGAAATAGAAATGCAGTTATACTAAATGTCGTGGTGCATTTATCATCCACATTAAAACCTGGTATCTATAGTATCTATAGTATTTATATGTACAGTAGAACCTCTCTATTAAGGACACCCTCGGGACTGACAAATACTGTCCCTAATAGAGAGGTGTCCTGATTACAGAGGTTGATTTGAATGGAAACACCCAATTTTGGACCAAAACTAGTGACCTTATTACAGAGGTGTCCGCTATGAGAGGTTCTACTGTATGTCTACACAACGGCAATGTTCAAATGAATTATATATTGCGCATTGGAAATTTACAAATTCAATAAGAACATTTCAAAGAACGACGTAATGTATACTATTAGTATCGAGCGCGAAGAAGAAGAAGAAGAAACTCCTTCTAACTAACCGGCCAGAGAGGTTCAGGAGCTACGGGTCAAATTGGGAGTCGGGAGAAAAACATTACTGGGGTCGGGGTTTCCACACTGGCCCTCGCTGGGCACATGGACTCTACGTGTTCGAATCGCTACGTGCTTCGAATCCAATAGCCCTGTAACAGAGGAAGCAAAGCAACCCGTTCAGAATTGCTGCTTCAGCAGCAGCAGAATGTGTTGTTTTGATTCAATCAGCTGATCGACTGGCTCGTTAAGAAAGCTAGCTTGATTTCCTTTTGACCTAAAGAGTAGGCTCTAGAGTAAACCAGCCGAAACCCTTTAGACTAATTTTGACCTTTTGGTCTTGGTGGGCGGCAGCGTTGGAAGAACACTATTTTTTGTCGGAAAGGGCCAAAATGTGCATAAAAAATTAATATTCAGAGATTTCTTGTTGATATGCCACATTCCCCTACCCCGGGACCCTGGGAGATTAAGCAAGCTGATAATGATAACGGGATAAGAGATAATCTATATGAAGTCTTTGAAGTATGCATTTTTAACGGAGGTTTAAACGAACTATAATTAGATTCTTCATTAGCAACGCGCGGATTGAGTGTAAGCTGCAACTTCAATCTTCTGTGATTACGCTGCGGTCGTGACGTCACTAGTCAGCTGCGAGGTATTCCAGGGTAGAATTAGCAACCTGCAGCTAAGAATTCTTAGTGCTGGTGTACTAATGTTTTTTTTATCTTTTAACGCGCGAAGTAAATGTTTACCATCATTCCCCATTCAATGTCAATACTACATGTATTCTAAACGCCTTTATATGATTGTTTCTGGCCACTTCGGTCAAGAAGGGGGTCAAAGCGGTGGCTAGGGTATTACGAAAGAGATTTCAAGAATAGCTCATAAAAGTTGATAAGAACACATGCCTACATACTGTTATGTGTTGTCTGAGAACAGCTGAAATGTCAAGTGACCATTACCACCCAGGCCATGTCATCCTGAGGAAATCAGGGGTTAATGTTCGCTTCTCCGGCCCTGGACACAAACCCCCATTTGTGCGCCCAATCAGAGAGTCTAGGAATTTAAAAAACGTTATCCAAACTCGCATTCATTCTCCGGCGCAGTGGATAGTAGTGATAGTAGTCCAACACTATGCTTGAATGTTATCGCTGCTTTGGAGAATGACTCGCATTTGATCATGCCGACAACGAGAGGCATGCAGTGTCTCCTTCCAGATGCGCACTCAATCTCGATTCTATATAAGAGATCTGCGTGCGGTTTTCAATCATACAAATTATAGAAGTACAGTACTAGAACCGAGGTTGATACTTTAGTCTAGGTGCTGGTGATGTACGCCTGTACTTCTCCAAATGAGGGCGAATATAAACTTTTTCTGGTCAGTCAAACTATAATAACAAAAACTATGATATAGCCTAGGCTTAGCTTGGAGGAATTATACTTCTATAGTCAAGTATAATTCCTCCAAGGGCTTAGTGAGCTCTCAATCGATCCGGTCCCATCGACCTTCATCCTTTCGACATTAAAATCAAAATCAACTGTGCAGCACTATTAACCGTCATTTCTCTGTGAATTCCAATTCTTGTACAATTTTATAAAATTTCACTTCGGAAGCTAATAATAGAAAAGCAGAAAATAATGCCCCCCATTTGAACCGTTCCGTTCTGCTGAAAAGAATAAGCCTGTGCGACACGCCCATGATAAGGCCTTATTAGGTATAGTTCTTGGTGAGACGAGGGAGGTTTGGGATCATAGTTGCCTGCTCTTATATAAGCCTGTCGACCTGGGCCTTTCGAAGATATTGGACTGAGCTTGACTGGGTCAAGACTGGCGTCGGAACATCTCTTGTAAGCTAGTAAGAGGCAAGTAAGTATATATATATTAATATTCAAAGACCTTCGCTTTTCAGTACCTGATTGGAATTTTAAAGGGGAAGTAAATCAGACTCCAAAGGCCTACAAACACATGATATTCTACATATATATATACAGCAGAACCTCTCTATTAAGGGCACCCTCAGGACTGACAAGTGCTGTCTTTGATAGAGAGGTGTCCTAATTAGAGAGGTGAAATTGACTGGAAACAACCAGTCCAAACCTAGGTCCAAACCTAGTATCCTTTATGCAGAGGTTGTCCTTAATAGAGAGGTGTCTGCTAAGGGAGGTTCCACTGTAGTATTAAATCAAAACAAAAAGTAGGTTGTCCAAGGACTCAAGGAATTCATTCCCCTCTATTTCATAAAAATGTTGATGTGTTTCACCACTATTTGCAGTTCCAAATGATTTTTAGTGTACAGTAGAACCTCTGTGTTAAGGTCACCCTCGGAACTGACAAGTGCTGTCCTTAATAGAGAGGTGTCCTGATTAGAGAGGTCAAATTGAATGGAAATAATCAATTTGGGATCAAAACTGGTGTCCTTGATAGAGAGGTTGTCCTTACTGGAGAGGTGTCCACTAAGAGAGGTTCTACTGTAGCTGGGATTTACCCTTAGGCATTTACCCATGATAGATCATTTGTTTTGATCAATTTATTTTTTCAGCGGTCCTTTGGATCAGGACTATTCATTAGAGGAATTCACACAAATGATAGCTCCAGAATCCCTTTCCACAAACAGGCTATAGAATGTTTGTGTACACTTTCTGATGCCTTTACGGAACCTTCCACATTTTCTTATTTTAAATTGAGCAGCTGTTCTCGTCAAGCTAAGGACTATGGAACTATCATTCTGTATCAATCACTCTGCCTATCAATATATACTTGATCCGCCGGTTGACAAGACGTTTATAAAATTACAGTCAAACTTGGTTGTGACTAATTTAAAGGGAACAGAATTTTAGTTTATTAAGTCATATTTTGTTGTAGTCAATCTATATGAATGGGTTACTTTAAACCGGGTGATGTTTGTGACTCCTTTACTTTTCACAATATTTGAGATTTGGGAGACAAAGGGAAACAGTAAACGCAATCAAAACCTAATTGAAAATTTCAGTGTCAAATGCATCAAATGGATGTCAATTGCGACTTGGACTGTACAAACAACATTGAATATCATATATGGAGAAAGGTTGTCTCATCAGGGCTCTGGTCCAACTATTGTGAAATCGATATTTAATTGTTATGGAAACTTTGGTATGATGATACACTGTTGTTGGATATCGTTCTGTTTGCATGAACCTTTAACCCAATGAACGATTACTGTGAGGATAAATGTGGCAAAGTTGACTGGTGAGGTCTTGGAAATTAACTTCATAATTAACCTTATGCAATTCGGTTTATAATTTGACATTTCTAATTAAATTTGAAAAAAATTGTATACTGTCTACATAACAAGAATGTCGAAGTTTATCTTCAATACATCGTTAAACAATTTAATTGGAAAATTTTGAATTTTATTTAAGACAAATTAAAATTTATTAAGGAACAGCGTAGGCCTTTAAAAACATCAAGTTTCTGCAACATTTTATTTCATGTTTCAATTTCACTGTGCATCATGTGATGATATGTTACTGTACTGGATATGCGCACATTAACAAATCATTGTGCAACGGTGTCGATAATTCGCCATAAAATGGAGTGTTGCATCATAATAATTGTCCTTTCTAATTGCTGTCCCCTCGTGTGACCCAATTTACGAGTGCAGCGGTACTGACCTAGGAAGACTGCACTTGGCAACATTCACCATAAGCTTCCCTCCTCCTTACAGACATGCGTGGCTAGTCACTCCTGACAGGAAAATTGCCACGATTGGAACTCTCTTTGTCAGATAAAAGGTTTGGCATAGCGAGGTGATACTTGTTTCATGTAGCTAATTTTCCTATTGTTTACTGCCATTGACACATTTTGTGACCCAAATAAATTCCAATTCGCAGGGAAGTTGCACTTATCTGCTAATTACCATTAGGCCTGCTACTCAGATGTTTGGATGCTTCCAGGAAAAAACTCATTTAATACATTAGAAATCACTGCACTTGACTCAGTGCATTGTTCTCATTTTCTAGAATTCATACTGTTCATGTGGCCTTGGGCAAGTACCTTAACTGGCTCTAGCAGCAGTAGGTTCTTCTGTTCTCTGTTGTACATGACAAAATGCTGTAGTGCAGTTGCCATGAATACAAATTATATCCTGTCTAGACTGTTATACAAATACACAATGTCAATGTTGAAATTTATATTTGTCAAATTCAATTTTTTAAATTCAATTACAAATTGAAAATGTTTAATGAATGGCATAGGCCTTTAAATGACTTAAAAAGTAGTCAGGTGTAATGGGGGTCGGGGAGGGGGGGGGGGCGGGTTGACATCTTGCAGGCCAATTCAAAATGAGGTGTTGAAATGAAATGGCATATTTTACAAGTTGATGTTTCAATATGTAATGAATTACATAGTTAGTAGTTTGAGTTTCCGTGTGGGGTATGCCCCCCCCCCCCCCAATTCGGCATGTTCTGATATGCAATTTACTGATTTATTGTGCCCCATTAAAAAGACAGGGTGCTCTGGGAATTGTGTTATCAGAATGTTCCTTCTGGCGGTCATCATATGACGCAGTTGTATACACTTCTATAGTCCCCTTAAGAATAACTCTTACAAAGAGGTCGGCCACAACTCGTCCTGGGCACAATTCATTAGGATTAATTTTCGTCTATTCTTCATGCCCCATTTTTTTGAAGCCCAGTTGGTTTCATGTTTATCAAATGGGTGGACTATATTTGGCCTCTTCGAATAGGCCATAGAGTTCACATAAGACGCACGGGTGCATGGTTTCTATTCATTACGAAAAGGGCATTCTACATTGCACAATCCACTTCCAGAGCGGAGATTTCGTACTGTCAGCTGTGTATAAAGTGAAGAGGAGATAGACGAGGGAGATTTTATTTTGTCTAGTTGGAATAGGACTTTTACAAGGTACAGTAGAACCTCTCTATTAAGGACACCCTCGGGACTGACAAGTGCTGTCCTTAATAGAGAGGTGTCCTGATTAGAGAGGTCAAGTTGCATGGAAAGAACCAATTTAGGACTAAAATGAGTGTTCCTAATAGAGAGGTTGTCCTTAATAGAGAGGTGTCCGCTATTAAGGGAGGTTCCACTGTATTTGATATTGGAATATTTGTGTGCGGGAGTTTGATTTTGATAATTCTTATTGATTTATCTTGAGGTGAAGTTTAGAACTTTCTTAAGAGGTTGGATTTTAACTTTCTTTATCTTTCTAGTAAGGTCGGTACGGATTCGGTGAATCGAATAAAAAAATCTTGAGAGTTTCTTCAACTATCTAAACCTAATTTCTCGAGTTTCTGCCTTTCCTTGTTTTGCCTGATCATGAACTCGCTGAACTGAGAATTCTATAAAAAATTCTTGGTGCAGGTGTACTCATTAGTGTTGGATATGTCAAATACCGAAGATCGCTTTTGTACTGATGTGAAATGGCTAGATGATACTGTAAAACCTGAAAATATCCGCTGCCATTTTACATTGCGGTTTTGTGAAATTGCAACTTCGTTCTTTTAAGGTGAAACTAAAGTGTCTCCATTTTGCCAAATAAGAAACACCATAATTCATCCAAAACCCACAAAATGGTAAAAGTTTTACCCGGAGAACATTGTTACCTCTGGTCTGCCTGGCCTCTGAAAACAGAATCTTGTCCGATTTTTTTGTTTTGATAGAGTTCTTGTGTGTCTGAGAAGTGAGATCGGTCAAAAGAAGAAATTGATGTTCTCAGATTTCACTAAAGGCAGACAGTGAAATGAACAACCGCCAAGCTTAGAGCAAGCAATATGTGCCTGTTTTGGCTCGAACAGGTCACATTATATGCAAAAAGGATGGGATGATGATTGATACAGGATCAGGGACAGAGCCAGGAGGCTGAGAAAGATAGGGTGCCCATTAGAAAGAGTTGCACACTTTCAGGTGGGAGCACCTTCCATCCTGCCTGTGCCTCCTGCATTTGAGTTATCCCTGGACCTCCCACTGGAACTAATTAGTCTTACAGATCCATTTCTCTATTCAGGACTGTCTAGATTTAATCCTTTGCAAATCATCCTGGTAAATTTCTTTCTTACAACACAATGTTATTTGGTCTTATCTTGTGTCATTTCAGGGTAAGAGGCAAGGAAACCTGATTAAAAGCGGCCAATATGGGGATCCTCAGTCAGTTAGGACTCCTCCTTGGCAAGGATGTTACTCTCCTAGTGAGACAACCAGTGAGTATTGTCATCAGTGAGGTTGGGTGGTGGTGGGGGGGGGGGGGGGGTAAAGTAGTTCAGGTTACAGATTTATCAATATTTGATGTAAAAGTGTGTAATTAATTGGTTTGAAAAACTAGAACCTTTAGCACTTTGCAAAGAAGCCATTTCGCAATCAAGGTGATCGAACTTGGAGAGCGATCTCTGATTGGTTGAATCGCTATAAATTGCCCTGTTGTCATGGCTATGTCGTAGGTTGCAGTGACAAAAATCGCTCGTGTACAGAGTTGTTCAATGTCAACTACATCACAATCCTTCTGGAAGACATCACCAAAGCAGCATCTGTAAAATGAGTAGGACTTTTCAATCTGCCAGAATTTTCAGTTTAAGCCCACAGCTGTACTCTCCCACTTGCTCTATCTACCGCATACATGGTTGTTACAATCTGCAATTTAAGTATGGTTTTTGAGAAATAAGTTAAAAAACCTTCTTTAAAAACTATTTTTCTTTTTAGGCGGTGCTGACATTTCAATGCCTTTGGCCATTGACATTAGTTTTGATAGTAGCTGTGGTGCGGCAGGCCATGCCACCAGAAGCAAAACCAACATGTAAGTACTGCAGTTTCATTTTATCCCAGCAAGTCCAAAATCCTAGCTTTACAGGTGAAGAAGTTGAATTTTGACACGTTCAAACTAAAGTTATAGGCCTCTTCCGGGTCAAAGTCATGCAGATTGAGTTAGTTCTTTATAATCTTCAAATTCGGAATGAGGAAGAGGAAGAAAAAAGTAAACCTCAAGTTAAGTTTCTATCAAGTGTCTTGTTTCACAACTAAAATCATGATCAAAGAAGCTTGAAGATTGATGGGTGAATCTGCATGTTCCACCATCCCATCTGAAAAAGGCCCTGTCTCACTTTCTGTTATAAAGCAATTTCTTGGAGAAAAAAACTTGAAATATGCAGGGCAACTGAAGTGGACATCAGAGGCAAACATGCTGTTAGATAAAAAAACTATAATCTTAAAGGCCTACACCGTTATTTCAAAATTTGAAATTTGAAATTGAATTTCAGGATTTTCTTGTGGAAATAGGCACTGAATATAACAGCGATGTTGTGTAGACTGATCTAAAAAAAACTCTGAATGCCAAGTATGGAACCTCATGTGGATAACTGCACCTTAGAGTAACCAGACAAAGCTACGAGCCATAAGAAATCACAATGAACATGACTAAATCTAAAATAAATGGTTAGATATTTTTGTCTTGTTGGCTGGGAGTCATATCAAACTGGCGATTATGTGTTACGTTGTACATGTTGTTCTGTGATAAAGAGATTAAGATATAATAGGATAATCCACTGGTCTGGTGCATAGCAGAGAAAATAAAGCCAATCACAATTTGAGCACCATTTGGCCATTTCGATTCAGTTAGTTTTGCAAATGTCTGGGAGTTGAAAAATGTCATTTAAGGGTTGACCATATGCACCACCATTTTGGCAAGAACTTTGAAATCCTAAAGCAATTAGAACATGAGGTGAATGCCAATTTCAAGGGGTTCTTTAGAAAAACAAAGAACTGACTGCAACCCTTGAAATTGGCCTTCACTTTATTCGAAATAGTTCTAATTGCTTTCCAGATTTCGAGTTCTAACCAAAAGGGTGCCACCTATTGCCAAGTCTCCTGACACTAATACAGAAAATCTGCATTGACCCCACAAATGTGACCCACCACGGCAAAATGAGTCGCATGTCGAACAGAAGATGAGCCTAAAATGACACTAGGACATAATAGAAGAAACTGATATACTCAGATTTCACAAAAGGCAGACAACAGTGAAATGAACAACCAGTCCGTCTCAACCTGTCTCAACCTGTCAAGCTCGGAGCGACATGCAACTCATCTTGCCATGGTGGGTCACAAATGTCGTTGTCAGTACACACACCTTCATAAACACAGGCACTCCTGTCTGTCCCTAAATGGACAAGGTTACTTCCTTGTTCAAAAACACTAGGCCACGGCATGGACATTCGTATGAGATAACATTTATGCAAAGGTAAAAATTTCCATTATAAAATTCAGTGTCAGAAAGTAAGCTCATGACTCATGCTCTGACAATGGGTGATATGAATAAACACTAGTAAATGCTTTTACTTCTATTTTGTACATAAATGCCTAGTGTAAATGTACGTGAAATTTTAAGTAAAAGCATTTCCTAGTCTTTATTCATCCCCAATGTGACTTTCCTCCCTTTATTTTAACTCGTTTAAGGCGGGCATATTCTATCCTTTTTGATTGTGTAGAAATATCCCTCTGCTTGGACGGAGCTATCCTTTTGGCCAATATTGTGGCTACCAACTCGCTTTGATCCTACATTTCAGCTCCACCCTTGTGGTGTTGGATGTGACAACCAACAACCCATTTGGTATTGATTCATTTATACTCCACCAATGGTTATTTGGCAGTAAAGTTACTGATCCATTTTCCTCTTACACTCAGTCTTAGTGCAGTGTAGTATGAATAAGAAAAAACAGCACAACACACACAACTAACACGCACAGCACAATTTTTTGTTGGAAGTGAAGTCTTATGACCGCTGTCTGTCTTTATACAATACCATGCCACTCACAACTTAATCAAATCTTTACATTGCCATCGCATTTATTTGATTTTGGTCTGAATTTGATATGGATAATAGTGAAGCGACTCACGTGATATTTGCCCCCTTTCATCTTAAAGTTAAAAACCTAAGTTTATTGCTATTGCTAAATTATCCCACCCTACATCATAAAAAAAGGTTGGAAAGAAATGATGAGATGATCTTTTATAGGTTTCATCATCATTCATCAAAATCTTACAGAATCTCTCTCGTCTTTTCAGGTTCATATCCATCCCGTTCCATGCCCAGTTCTGGTGTGATGAACTTCATGCAGTCGTTCGTTTGCAATATCAACAATAAATGTACAAATACTGATGACAGTGCGGCTAAAGCAGCCCAGGCAGGCGCCAGGTGAGTAGTCCTCTCCCATGGTCATCTAACACTTTCAACACCAGGGCACAGAAAAAGGGCGCTGAAAGTGTTTAGAAGCCTGCAGTGAAACGCTTGGAGGAAACAAACGGTGACCATCTTATCTACCAGAATCTATAATCATTTGGTCAAAGCAATATTGTACAATCATATTCACAGTAGATTCTCTGTTATGAATACCCTCTAGGATGCCAATTACTGTCCTTAATAGAGAGGTATCCTCATTAGAGAGGTCAAATTGAATGGAAAGGACAAATTTGGAACCAAAACCTGTGCCCTAATAGGGAGGCTATCCTTATTAGACGATTGTCCGCTAAGAGAGGTTCCACTGTACTATACTGAATCTCAGTCTGTGGTAGAAATCTCTTTTCTTTTCTGCTGACACTATTTGATTTGGGTGGAGTTGCATAGTTGGTGGACTTTGCTTGTCGAGTCGTTATGTCACCCTGTATGTTTTTGTTTTGGTGATTGTCACCATGCATCATTAGGTGGACACTGTTATCGTTTATAAGAGATTTTGATCACACTGGTACCTGTATTTATATCATTATTTGTGTTATAAATTGGAAGTGACTAAAATCTTTTTACATTTTTACTGCCCGAGAAAATGTACAGTCTTATTTCATGTTTAAAACGATGAACATGTATGGTCTGCAATAGGGTTCGATTTAGAAACTTGTGTACGACTTCATGATGCATCTATTGTTTTGAGACAGACAGGCTCTCAACTTATTTCAATGTATATGTTGATAGGGCATTGATTAGAGATAAATTCCATAATTTTCAGCCTCCATAAATAAAGTATCACATATCAAACCCATCCTCCGACAGTGGTGTATTCATCGTTTCTAAATCTGCTCACACAAAGCTTCAATTACATTGTGTAAGTGCATTTTTAGGAACAATTGATCCAAAACTTGTGTGGGTGATTCAGACCTGTCCAATAATCAGTCCATGCTGCTAAAAGCTAAAGCCATCAAGGTGAATCGTACAAAGTCAATTTTCCGTGGCATTATGGCAGCACGTGATCAGGAATACTTCAATTGGCAAAAGAAAAAAACAAGATCTTTGATGAATTATGTCTGGTTATTATATTTGCCAGAGGCCTGCCTATATTTGCTCATATCAGTATTCTATCAGTGTTACCCACGTTAGCAATATATGTATAACAATTTAATATTCTTATGTGGGTCACACACATATATCTTAGGAAAGATTATCAAAGGGATCTTTGAGTTTGAGCGCATACCCCTGTTGGGCAGCTATTCATAAGCTCATAAACCGTGGTTGGCTAACATGTATGTCATGACAATGCGAATGACACTCCTGTCTTGTTTAGGTACAAGGTTCTACGGTGTAGGTACTAGTTTGTACCATCTCGTATCATCTCACTCAACAAAGCTTGTTTGTTTGAATCAGTCATGACGTATTTTCTTCTCAACAAGTTCTTGAGCCTTCTATCGGTGTGGTTATGCAGTGACTGAGGTCTGTGATTTGTAGGTCATCGGCAAAATCCAGAAAACATTTTTAATAGCGGCGAAGCAAAATTGCACTAATATCATGATGAATTCAGTGATCACTTTTCATATTGAACATGGTATCCACAAAAATACATGCACATTAACTGGGTAAATTGACCAAAAAAGAGAAGTTCAAATGACAAGAGCAGGATTTTCGGCTCCTAGGTTGCCAGACCTGCATCAGTCCTGCCACCTTGGAGGTGAATGCTCTAATGTGTATGGTGCCCTCATCGATAGACTTTAAAACACATAGAACCCTGTTGATTTGGGGACACATAGGAACGACCCTGCCCCTTTTCACAGTACACTTGACAAATTTTCTTTGGTCTCAAATCACAAATCTGATAATATTTAAGCATATTTTAACAGTGATCTTTTGACAAAAGTGTTTGATCAGGTTGGTAGGCCATGGGATATTTTTGGTGCAGGTTTGTCCAACCCTTGTTTTCGACAACATTAGATCAACACATTTTCTTCGGATGTTTGTTCTTCATGAATATATATAACCTTGCATGTAGGTAATCCTCACTTGAACAATCTTTACAAGCGCTGGTGGTTGAGTGATGAAGGGTTATCAGCAGAGTTAGATTAGGTGACTTTTAATGAAAGCATTATCTCATTTTGCCAAAAGTCTATAAAAGTTTTATTCTGTGTGTATCACATTAACCCTTCTCGGTGCCCAAAGCTGGTGCATGAACAGATATTAGAGAAGTTAAGATGAATTTCTGTCTCCGACTCATCTTTGTGACTGCATTACAGTCATTTTGAGACAGCTTATATTGAACTAATTTGAAGTATGATTTCTCACACTGATTAACTATCTTTACTTGTTTATCCAAAGAATAAGCAGCAAATAATGAAGTCGTATTCAAATCAAAGTCGGGAGTGGTGCCACCCCCCCCCCTCCCCGACTTGGAATATGACCACATTATTATTTTTGCCTTGTGCTAATGTCCGTATTAGAATTTCAAATAATCCTGTGGATATAGATTTGGTTTAACAATTTGAAAATGTTGTTTAACTCGATGACGAAAAAGTCAGAAATTCTTCTTAACCTCTCTAATATAGGTGAGGAGTACCAGTATGTCGTAAGACAAAACATGTATATATTACTGTAATTCAAGTACTCTGCCTTATATTTTCAGGATCTCCAACTTATTCAAGAATCTTGAGCCATTAGCCAAAGCCAATGGCAGCTCGGGCTCCTTGCTACAAAAGTTGCCAAAGAGTCTGGAAGCCCTTGATGGGATGAAGGAGGTCTTCAATAAACCAGAAGTAAAAAGATTCTTGAGTGAGTTCGACTTGTACTGTGATGAGATACTTTTCTTCAGTGGTCCCTCCGCACATTGAGGCTATATTCTCCAGAGAGCGTTTCCCCTTGAAGTTGAGACGAACAGGGAGACAACATTTTCATTTTCCTATATTTACATTGTATCAACAAATTGTATTTTTCAACTTTCAGACACAAGTTTACAACTTGGCAATTTTTTCAAAGACCGGGATAAAGTCAAGCAGATTCTGGTGTACGATATGAAGGTACTCGATGCACAGACAGTGGATGCCTTGTTGAATGCTAGCATCAATTTGCAAGAGGTAGGTTGAAGAGACAAGATTTCTCCACTTCCTCCTTTCCTTGGCAGTTCTCTCTATACTTGGGTCAACACCCTCAGAGAATTGTAGCACCTGGCACTAAATATATTTTGTATTTCAAATGCAAATCTGTCCTATAGACAAGCATAAGAACTGACACTTCAAAACATTATCGAGATTCCTCTTTATGACTATCTGTATCAAGTGTTATTTATTTGTTTGATTTATCTGATTTTGCTTTTATACAACAACTACAATGTACCTCCAACAACATATCATCACCACAATGTTGACATGTCAGGTGTTGACAAAATTTCATTTGGAGTTATTGTTATGACCTTGATACATTTTCGGAGATCATGTTGGTTGGAAACAGAGGAAAAACTCTGTAATGGTTATGGCCTTGGCTGTTAAATCTATTTCTGTATAGATACTGGTGCTTGTACCGGTAATAACTTTACATATTTGAGGCTTCAAAATGGAGATAAAAACATAGAAGTATTTTCATTTAACACGCTTGATGAGGCAATTATGGCAATATTGTTTGTTGTCTCCAAGTAATCAACATCATTGGCCTGGTTTTCGGTAAAACAACAGGTTGATCTTCATTGCCAGTAGCATGAAATTACTGATTATCAAAACTGCTGAAAAACTTTTTAAGTACATATAGTTCACCATGCAGATCTGCAAAGAAAACAATCATAAAATATGCTTTTGAAATATTGCTGGCTAACTTCCCGACACAATAGAACAGCTAGACATCAGAGAAAATAATTTTATTGGCATTGGGTTGCAACGAGATTGAGATTGATCGAGCTTTTGCTGAGTACAGGCGCACTGTATTTCCTGATGCTTCCTGATGAAGTGCATTGTACTATTGTCCAGCCATGTCACAACTGATGAGGACTTTGCTCCGGGTTCGCAGGTCAAATCGTGTCTGACACCGCTTATTATTTTTTAGTGGGCAATAATTGGCGAGTGGGCCTGACTGTAACTAGGAATGTACAGTTACAGCGTAATCGTTGACCTTGTGTTCATGTTTGGAATTTAAAGGGCTATGCCATACGTAATATTTGAAATTTGTAATTGAATTTGAAAATTTTGAATCGCGTGAAGACGTACGGGATATAAACTTCAACAATACCACTGTGAAGACAGATATACAAATACTATAGTTTCCGAGTGTCAGCAAATTTGTATACATGATTATAACGACACTACGGCATTGTTTCTTCAAATCTGCTGGACTTCAAAACTTACCTCAGATGCAACCTTATTTTAGGCTTACAATGTATATTACATATGAAATCGATTTCTGAGAAGAAGGTTAAGTGTGCCAGATACATTTCCATTTTTTAAAAAACTTTTTTGGTGATACATTTTTAGGAGTCCATGATTATTTATCAGATGACTGTGTGGAAGCTATAAATCACCCGAATATTTATATCATGTCCTATCAATCTAGATAAACTTATTAACAGCACTGTCCGCATCACATGACTGTTAATACGACAGCAATGGTATTTAGCTTACTTGCAATAATGGATGCTTAAGTGCCGAGACTTGCCGCAAATTAGGTAAACCTTTGAATGTGTCATGTCAGCAGTTTTAAAGGGGTACGCCATTTGTAATTACTGGTGGTCCAGGGAAATAAAATATAACTATACACAATTATTCGGTAGTGCAGTTATTAGGCATACGAGTTTGCTGGCACTTGGTGTTGATAGTTTTTGTCATATCTGTCTACAGAACGGCAACGCTGAAATTCATATCTGATATGTATCTACGCAATTGGAAAATTTCAAATTTAATTACAAATTTCAAGAATTTTTAACGGAGGGCGTAGGCCTTTAAATGGACTCTAACACTAGTTGTGATGACACTATCCTCTCGGATTGTTTACTAGTTAACTCTTACCATAACCAGTTCTAACTAAAAAATCAGCCTACTCTGAGAACAACTTTGATCAACTTCGCTTAATACAATATTCCCCTTTCATAAGTTTTCTTTTATATGGCCTACTTTCTAAATGGTTCTGATCAACAATTCGAGTGTGTTAAAAAAAAAAAAGAAGAAATTATCATATGTTATTGTTATTGCATGGATCCTTCTAAAGTTAATGGGTAAACACCCCTTTTTGAACTTGTCCTGTTTTCAGGTCAAAACTTTCCATAGGTACATGTCGTCAAAACTTTCCATAGGTACATGTCGTCAAAACTTTCCATAGCTATGACGGTCTTAATCTTTATTTATTAATGAAACGCTCTGATGATATCGCAGTAGCCTACTGACCCTACTTCTGGATTGATAACTTATGATTTAAAAAAAAAAAATTTTCTCTTTGCCAATATCACCGTCTCCAATCAAGGACAAAATTATTAAATTTTTATGCGATTTCGCTCATGCATAAACGTAGTGATGCCAAATGTGGTGATGACTTTTGCAGTTGTTCAGGCAGACAGCAGGGGTAACAGCGTATAATGTAATCACCCGACACCCCTTCCATTTGCCTGATAAACTGTGAATGCGACAACCAAAATTAGTAATGCCGGAGTGATATTGCGTCCATGTACCAGTAAGATAATATGTTTTTAATCGGACGTGAATATCCCATTTGAATTTGTTAATATTAGTACAAGGAAAAATGCAGATGTAAAACCGAAGCATTTTGAGATAGAAGCTTGAGTGATTTATGCATGTATCAATTCGTGTCTTGTACCCCCCCCTCCTCAAGGGTACGACACCTTATCACCCTTTAACGACATCTTAAGGCTCAAGCATCACCCTTTTTTCACCAATGCTACTTTTTCTTTCGTCAAGACATCACCATCAACAATAGATCAGTTGTCACCATCATATAAAGTAACCGGACTAATTTTACTGGGTAAGGCTGTATGTTCGACAAGACATCGACACATTAGCATCCTTATTCTTTCCAGCTTCGCCAAATTTTCACTAAAGGAAAAATAAATACTACTCAAGCATCGGCAAAGATTAGTGGTGATAGCTTAACTACCCTTGAGGAGGGGGTACAAGAAACGAATTGATACTTGCATTAAAATGTAGGAAGTGTAAAAAGTAGTGCTGGTATCGGAATATTCTGTGACAGAGACGTCATCTCATGATGAGATCATTCCTTCGCAGCCTTACATAGGCATGTGGAGCTTCACCTGTTGTCAAAAATTCAACCACAAACGTGGAGAAGACAGTTATGAAACCTGAATGAACCCATTACATATACCTAAACATGACTCCCCCATCAAAAAACTCGTCAACATTGTTACAAAAATTATAAACAGTTCGTACATAATTTGCTTTCACCTAAAAAACGGCATGTAAACTGCCGTACTCTATTATGGTATAATTTGAAGAATTTTCTGCACTGTTGTGCTTGTTTGGTGCACATGTACTGACAATAGCAGGGCAGCGGTATAATGTAATGCCTATACCTGTGCAACGCCTTATCTATGCACACTGCACACACACCGGGTTGAGTAAATATTTCATTGCCTTGTGGTGTAAAGGCCCTTTTGTTGTGGGGAAAATATTGGGACATTCTTTGACACAGAACCAAACAATTTAGGGTTTGATGATTGATCTACTTGTATGGTCACCTAACTTCTTTGATCATTTTTATGATAAAATGCATTGATTTTCAAGCCTATATACAGTAGAACCTCTCTAATAAGGACACCCTCGGGACTGACAAATGCTGTCCTTAAAAGAGAGGTGGCCTGACAAGAGAGGTCAAATTGAATGGAAAGTACCAATTTGGGACCATAAACTAGTGTCCTTAATAGAGAGGTGGTCCTTATTAGAGAGGTGTCCGCTAAGGGAGGTAAATCCACTGCAGTTACATTGTTGTGTTGCAGTCCTTGGAAGTTTATGATGAGAGATGTCTGGAGGTTAAAAGCAGGCACTTTTGATGGGTGTCTGTCTGGAGAGCGCTATCCGAAAATTACAGAAGTTTTTGGAGCCTTGTGCACATTTTCTGACACATCTCGCACCATATCTTTTTAGGACTTTCTTTTATTGCCGGGTTTGGCTCCTGGTCAAGTCGCTTGCGCTGCTCAGGTTCCCCTACTGGTTGAGTTCAAGTGAGCCCTTGAAACCCCATATGGATTTCTGTGGAGACGGGCATAACAATATGATATCCCAAAAGCGCTTTGAACAGGGAAAGCTGGAAAAGT
This sequence comes from Lineus longissimus, assembly GCF_910592395.1. NCBI lineage: Eukaryota > Metazoa > Nemertea > Pilidiophora > Heteronemertea > Lineidae > Lineus > Lineus longissimus. Next base: position 22,541,164 of record NC_088308.1, on the reverse strand, counting down.
GCTTTATAAGAATTCAATATTGTTGTTATTATTATCATTATTTATGATTTCAGCTCTACAACCTCATTGGCTACATCGACTTCAAAGGAATTGCGTGCAATGAGACACGTTTAAAGCAGTATTTGATATTCAGTAAAGAGGCTGATGTCCAGAAGGTGGCGCTTCAACTCTGTCGTATCAAAGACGACAAGATCCCGGACCTAGTCGATCAAGTCCAGCACCAAATAGACGTCAAGTTCATCTTCCAAGTCGTAAGTTCATGTACAGTAGATCGCTATAATAGAACACCCTCGGGACTGACAAATGCTGTCCTAGAAAGGTGTCCTGATTAGAGAGGTCAAATTGAATGGAAACAACCAATTTGGGACCAAACCTATTGTCCCTAATAGAGAGGTGTCTGCTAAGGGAAGTTCGACTGTAGTTTTAATCTCACAAGTTATGGGGCTATTTTTTCGAATGTAATTTTACCCTTATAATGAAATCAGTAAGAAAATTCTTATCAAGATGGCCAGCAGAAGTTGTCAAGAATCCAGGCCGGGCAAAAATATGTCAATTTGATCTTCTTAGTCGTAAATAAGCTTTCTTGTAGGTCAATCAGGTTTGGGAAGCAATGAAGAGGAATGAAATATGAAATACGGTAGAACCTCTCTATCAAGGACAACCTCTTTCAAAACGAAGTGAATGCCAATTTCAAAGGTGGGAGCCTGTTCTATTGCCACCAGAGAACAGCCTCCCTTGTTTTAAATAGCCATTCACTATGTTTTGAAGGAATAAATTGCTTTTAAGGATTTTAAGTTCTAGTGAAAATGGTGATGCCTATGGTCAACTATTAAATTCATGTTCCCTCTTGACTGAAAAAAAATTACCTCATTTTGATGATGACCAATATCAGTCACTGAAGGTCAAGTATTATTATTGTTGTGATTAGTAACATTACATTATGTTGTGGTTACTGTTACACCCGTATGACTAACTCTATTTTTTAACACCCCTATCTCTGAACTGCTTCTTGACCGTTGATATGGGTCAAGACCCTTGATAATTTGTATGTGACCTAAAATGTCATGGAAGAGTTCCAAAATTGCATAAAAAGCAAGATGCAGATCAAAGTTTACTAATCAAGATGATCAACATTGCACAATTTGACTCTCATCTCCTATGAAAATTGCATTGGGCAGAGTAATTTACTTTGACCTGAATCTTGTTTCAAAATAATACTAATGTAATGAACCTATTTGAGTTCCTGATCGCAGAATAAGCTACGAAGAATGATGTTCAATGAAAAGGTCGACAATTTTGGTCAGCGAATTTTTGATGATTATTCGGAAGAATTCGAATATTATGGTGTTATTAGGTGTGCTACTTTGTTGAAGTGTGTCAGGGTCACTCACTTTTTGACCGACCTGGTCCCAACTTTCCAGTGGAAATGAATTTCATTTGAAAATAAGTTACACTCATGCAAGATTTTCTATCGAAAATAGATCTTACATATAATTGGTTAAACACAAGATTTTCTATTTCTTCTGAGTCTCACGTACAACAAAGTTACATGCACACACAAAAAATTTCATTGAAAATGAATCTTACATAAAAAAGTGACCCACAAGGTTTTCTTTTGAAAATGAATCTTACAAAATAAAAAAATTATCCTGAAATGTTTTTCACGTTTCAAATATCTTTCATACAGGCATCCAGGATAGCTGGTTTCGTCGGAGAATACGACATATCGGCCGCATTCGATGACATCGCTTCGATGTTCGATAGCGTCTTGACCTTTGACATCATGAAGGATGTGACCAATGTCGTTCCAACGATCGTCAAGATATCCTCTATGCTGAGGCGGACGGGCCAAATGATCGAAGATATCGTCGGCAAGAACATGTCGGAGGTGAACGCAACATTTGCAATGTGAGTTTTGAATAGACGTCATCACCACTTAGGGAAATGGAGGTGGAAAGTCTCATAAAGGGCAACGAAATTCCGCTCGCAGATGGCGCAGTAGATTTAACCAAGTTACTGACCGGTTTTAGGTCATTTTGAGTAGTCAGATGCACTCGCTAGGTTGTTCAAATGACCAAGACACAGGTCACACGAGTCAAATGGACTCGAACACAAGGTTTTCGAACGAGTTGAAGTACAGCTATATAATTGCAATTGATTGTATTTTCTGATTGGTTTTTATGACGTCCACTTGTACGTACATGTCGTAAAAAACTGGATTCGCTGAATCTGATAATGGCAGTTGGATATTTGCCAAATAGGCATAGAAACTGAAAAACCTGTTTTATATTCGGGTGTAGAATGTCATTTGAATGATGATATTATATAGAGATCGTGTACAATAAGTAAACTTCCTGAAGGGATAATCCGCTAGACTGGGCCGGGCCTATCTCAGAGTGTTCGATGAGTAATAACCACATGATCTTTGAGTGCACCTGTTCTTGACCTTACAATATAAATCACAAATAACATACATAATTCTTCGCGTCATGTTGCGCACCGAGTTGCACCTCAATGATGCACCAGAGACGCGCTTATCTCTATGTTTTGCGCATTTTGCGCACAACCTACCCAGTGGTACCGAGACAACATTGACACGCCCGTGATGTACCAAGGACGAATTTAGGGATGACGATATTTGGACTGTATGTCAAGTGTTAAGTTTTTGATGACTGAGATTAAAATAATATTTACTTGGTGTTGGTTGACTTTCAAATTTTTTATGGCTGATAATTACTTTATAAAAAAAAAAAAAATTGGTTCGTTTCGAACACCTGTCTACTTGTTTTCTGTTCCACTCACGCGTCATTGTACTTAACAACACTCTATATTGCACTATAGCTCTGTGCAGACTATTGTCACTACACTTCAAACATCCTATTTGACACCACGGTATAAATTCACTGTTATCCCGTTAAAATGGCTGGCCTCAGTACTCGATTCAGACTTCTACGATAGTTGCTTTCACGACGACGTTTGACTCCACATATATGATACTCAAAACTACTCAATAAAACTGTCTCCAAACATAAAATGAATTGCTCACACAAAAGTCCCGAAAATACTTAGGCCTACTTGCTCTTGGACCATTAATGGCCCGGAACAGCAGTGATAGATATATAGTAGAACCTCTCTATTACAGACACCTTGACAAATGCTGTCTGTAATAGAAAGGTGTCCTGATTAGATAGGTCAAATTGAATGGAAACGACCAATTTGGGACCAAAATTTAGTGTCCTTTAATAGAGAGGTCACTCACTGTCCGCTAAGGAAATTTCTACTGTACTTTGACCTGAGGGTTGTATACAGAACAAATGAAATATTTGTTAATTGTTCTTCTCCGTTGCAGCTTTGGAACGGTTATGAACCAGCTTGATCCTCTGGTCAGCTCAATCATTCAAGAGACCATGCCCAACTCAACCATCTGGATCGATATCAAGGACGTCTTCTACAAGGTCAAACATATCTTTGATATCGTCAGCGTCATCTTCAAACAAACACCGAGTAAGTATTTTCCCATGATTCAGATTTTTAAACCCTCGAACACCGCAAGGCTGATCGAGAAGTATTGTCATCCTAGGGTCAGCCCGTCCGTCCAACGTTTTCATGAAAACAGAAAAATTGCGATTCCTCACATACAACTCAAGCAGGTGGTTCACCTCATTTGCGAATGTTTAGGAGTTGAAGAAGGACTGCAGGTCTACCATTTTATTGCAGATGTCAAACTGACCTTTGGAGGAATACTGAAGAATGCCACAAGTGTAGAAGACATGCTATCCAAGTGGCTAACCGTTGAAGGCCCCGAAGTCATCAGCACATTGATAAACGCCCAAGTCGACCAGACCAAATTGAACGTTTTCATACAAGCAATTGATAATGCAAGTTCCTCACTTGTTCCCAATTCCCAAGAGGCATTGTTGAGAGTTATGTGCGACAGACCGGGGATTACCAGCTTCCTCATTACGCCGAAGCCGGATGTTCTTGACAAGTACATCAAGGAGAGATTGTGTCGTCTCAATAATACAGCCATCATGGACGAGTTGATGGCAAACTTCGATATCAAGAAGATCATTGATTCGGTGAGTGCCTGTTGTTCTTGACCGAGGAAGGAGGAAGGATAGGACTATAACATTTTCTAAAGCAGGTTCTGAGTGCATGTGTGCATGCATATCTGTCTCTGCCTTTCATCTGGCTTTAAAGGCAGACAATCATTAATTTTTTGTATGGTGAAAATGCGCTGGTTGTTGTTTTGTTTTTTTTAGCAAACCAGAGGTGGCGGCCATTTTGTATTGCTTTGTTTGAAATGAGCCATAAGTTAATAGCCTGATCAGATATGGTTTGTCTTCTTTGTTTTGAATACCCCATTTGAAAATACCTAAGAATACCTCTGAGCTCTGTCGATCTCATCTTGAAAATCTACTATGACATGTTGGACTAGATAAGTTCCGTGCTATTACATTACTTTCTTGCTTAATTGACCTCTTCGTGCCAAGAGGGTTATAAGGCTTTAGTCATCAGTTTGGCCACCCTGTTTGTTTGGCAGCTTGGCCATACCCCTTGCCTGCACTTGAGGCTGCCTCATCCCCCCACTCATTCATATTTCTTCTTTCCTACAGTTTGAAAAGTCTAAAGTCCCAATGAACTGGAACTGGACCGACCTAGCAGAATCTGGCAAAGGTTTGGTGGATACCGTCATGAAACATTGGAAGGACTACGAAGGGTTGATCACGGTTCTGAGTAAAATTGAATTTGAGAAGATATGGCAAGGGTTCATGGCATCTGACACGCAGGCAGGGATTGATCAGTAAGTGTAGGGATACAGTCCAAATCACAATTAACATCCCTTAAATCACGTCAGTGGCACGCCACTCAGCCCGTGAGTCGCACATAATATACGCGTAACTTGTCTATCCATCACTTTTGATAAATCCACAGGAAATTGGAAAAATATGTTACTGAAAGATTAAGGCAGCGTCATGTATTTTTACATAACATACTTTACATCTTCAACTTTTGTAGAATTGAGGTAACCATCTTGGTTTATTTCAGGTTGGTTGTGGGTATTGCCCAGAGTGTGTCCGGTCTGCAGATGTATCCTGATATTGCCAAAAGTCCCATCCTTCACCAGATCATTGAGATGACCGATCTCATGCACGACATGCTAACGTCCATCATAGGTTTGTTAACCTCATTTTGTCGATGTTTTGCCAAATCCCCTGTTTGTTTATTTTGTGATAACGTAGTTAGAAATGTATGGTTGCTAAGTTGTTAAGTTTGACAACCTCTCTGATTTCAAAAATTTCAGAAATCATCAATAGCGGCATGCTTTACGAGGAACCGATGTTGAATGTTGCCAAGGAGATGGCGAAGTATGGACCCGACATAATGACAGGCATCATTGAGGCTTTGTTCAAGCCTGAAACACTCATGGTGAGCATGAATTGCAAAATGATCACGTTATACGATGTCTATTGTTCCTAAAGTGTTTCTCAGATAGATCTAGCCGCAGGAGTACCTGGCTGACCTCTTGTCACTAAACTGTAATAACGTGACAACAAATAGTAATGCGACACAGCCCTGAGCAGCCACTTTCAGTTGACAGCGTGGAAGAGCTGTTCTCTGTTTCTTCAGCATCTTTTGGTAAATTTGATGTGGTCACATTCCTCAGTTGAACTAAGTACCTTTGGCCAGAACTATAAGAAAAATAGCTAAATAGCGTCAACATGGTATGTTATGGTAGTGTTGTATCTCAAACAATCACCTTAGGAAAACTGCTGTTCTACTTCTACAGGCTTTAACTATTTGGCTTTAACTATTTGGCTTTAACTATTTGGATATTCAACGCATTTGCTTGTTAGGTTTGTCCTGCTTTTGGCCATTTGTGTGTGATCTTTGGCAAGTAACTTCCTTTTCACACCATCAGCCATTAAGACACCATATCATTCTTTCTTTCTTAGTGTACACTTGTCATAGAAATCTACCCTTCTCCATTCTAGCTTGTATCCAAGGATGCTGCCAAACTGGAAGGAATCCTCTGCAATGAAACAAGCGCTCGTGCGTTCCTAGGACTCCCGGCCTCCATGGATATAAAACAGATCCAGGCTCAGCTCTGCAACAGCAAGTTCTACGACTTTGTCAAAAGATGGCAGACCAAGTTTGATCTCACAAAATATGAGAAAAAGGTAGGTGTTCATGTATATTTCAGAAAGAGAAATCAATTCCAAAAATTGGTAATTTATGTCAGGAAATATCACAGTATCCAACTGTTGTAAATCTTTGACTTCTTCTTTTCAGTTTGGTGAGATATTTGGACCCATGAACTCGACAACCACGACCACAAAGTACCTTAGCGATTCGGTCATGAAGGGTTACGAAATGTACAAGATGATCATGAACATCTCTGTCTCGATGGACAAGACACTCATAAAGTGGAACCAGACGTTGATGACGATTGGTGCATCATTCAGCGACCCCAAGTGGCAGACAGTACCGCAGACTCTGATGAATCAGATGTCGTACTCGAGGCAAGTGTTGTGGGGCAGTGGTCTGTGTCCGGCCGAAAGGTCATGGGTTCAGCCTTGACCTGGGTCACTGCTTTAAGTTGAAAATCTATTAAATTTACCCCCAAAACACATAAATGAGGACTGGGCAGCGACTCAAAATGAGAAGTATCCAGGATCTATGAGAACTCTGATGCATTTTTTGCGGCCATAGCTGGAACTACCAGGGACTTTGTACCTTGCACCCCCTACATAGCACCTGTACCTGCTTAAGCTCCTCTAAGTTTACCTGAGTTGTTGACTTTCAATTGATTGGATTTCTCCGTTTGCCTTTTCAGTGTTGCCATGGTCGTGGAGACTCTCGGGCCGATCTTTGAGAACAGCTCTGCCTGGCAGTCAGTAGGCCAGGCCATCAAGATGATGACACTCACTGTGGACCTTATGAACACACAGCTCAGCTCTACTGCTGGTGAGTGTATAAAAGGTTACCTTTAGAGCCAATTGTTGCCAAGGAAAAAAGGAAGGGTTTAATTAACCTCTTTCAAGATGAGGGCCTGGTGCGGTTGAGTGGCCAACTTTGCCGAGTCATGTCATGTCGGCCCTACTTTAAAAAAGTACAGAGTTGTATCATCAGGTCACTTTCTTGGACACTTTAAAAAAGTACAGAGTTTTATCAGGTCACTTTCTTAGCCAACAGCATTGCTTTAAAAGTACACAGTTGTATCATCAGGTCACTCTCTTACACATGTCTTAAATACCAGGCTATACTTTTCAGATGTATTGTTAGGCAATACAACAGTGCTTGGCAAGGCAATCATGTATGTAACTGAGTATGGACCAGACATGATGGAGGCTATTGGAAAAATGATGATGGACCCAGCCAAGGTATTTGGACCTCCTTTACTATTTCAGTTGACCAAATTTGGTTTGTCTTGAATATAATAGGGCCTGCTGGTAGAGGCGTCCTAAATGCCTAGCAAGTTCAGCTTATGCAGTTGTAACTATTCACTTACTGAGGTTATATTCAATGATTGCAGGCCTACCCTTTTATCAAAAAAGGATGCCGTCTTATTCGATGTTAAAACTTCCTTCTTCATTCCAGTCCACCAAGTTCTTCATGCAGCCCAACCTAACCCAAGCCCTGTGTGATGAGACAACCGTTCGTACATACCTGGCAATACCACCCCGCGTGCCTCTGAAGGAGATGCTACAATACTTCTGTACCCTAGATGTTCAGAAGTTGATGAATGAACTCAATACTGGCACTGATAAAGTTATCGAAAATGTAAGTATCTGTGGAAGGTATATGTTCTAGGGTTGATGTAATGTTGAACTGTTGAATACATAGGGCACCATGTCAAATAACCCCGGACAGAGTTAGATGGAGGAAACCAGCTGACACTCCATTGCAGATGGAGGGACCAGCCACCATTATAGTATTTACCCCCAAAAGCGGGGTCCCCAAGCTGACATGGGGTGAGAGAAAAAGAGTCCGACGGTTATGTGAAACACTCAATTCATCTCTTTTGAGTACAGCCAAAATCACAATTAGTATTCGTCCGGCCCCTTGCTCACTGTTAGGTATTCCCATGGTTACTATCGCAAAGGAGAAATTTAAAAAGAAAGTATTAATCATTTCGGCAGATGATCAGTCTAATGAACACAACAGCACCACCAAAAATGGATTGGATCGCTGCCGTCGAGAGCGGCAAGCGTCTTTATGACACTATTGAAAAGATGGTCGCCGGCACCTACAACTCAAACACGGTGACGATGTTTATGGATATTGGCGAGAAGGCTAAGCGTTATGAGACGGCCTTCAACAACCTGGTGCAGATGTTTGAGAATGCCACTCAGCAGGATATGCTTGGGTAACTATAATTCTGTTTAAGGAATTGATACCAAACTGGCGGTATTGGTTGTCTCACCCAAACCGCGAGGGTGGAGCTAAAATATAGATTAAAACCGACAATAAAACCGACAATATACAAAATGTAGCGGCACAAAAGTTTTCCAGTTTACAATACGAAACACTCTCTTCTCTTCCAGGATCTTTACCACCATCCTGAAGTCGATGGAGGTAATGGAGAATGTCTTGCCTCCAGAAATGTGGAAAATGATGAAAATATCGGTCAAGGTCGTTGATATGTTTGTCCTTGAGATAAACAAGAGGATGGAAAAGATGACAAGTAAGTAGCCAATTAAAATAGGCTGCGATCCGCTACACTGTACATCGAGCCTATCAGTGGCTTTGAAAAAGGCGGCTTTGAAAAAGGCCAAGAATTTCAGCAGCAGTCTTGAAATGAAAGGATGACTCCGGTGATTGCCTTGTACAATGCAATTAACTAATTCTCCTTGTGTTCGATTGTCTATTTCAGAATATGGTATCAGACTTGGTGACATGTTCGAAGCACCCTCTATGGTCCGTGACTTCTTGAACGCGACGTTGTCGATGACCCCTTCTATGATAGACGGCATCATGAACATGATACTTGAACCAGATAAGGTACATGTACTTGTCTTCTAATATTTCTTCTCTTGTTCTTATTTTGTGAGCATTTGTGACATCCCTGAATGTGCTTCAGTTGTGTGCACCTTTATGACTTGGCCATGCCTCCCCTCTCTGAACTTTTAAAAGATTCAATAATATTCTTTGCAACATTACAGGTGATTGTTACTCTATTGACGAACCCGAACCCCTGTGGTGGGACCTTCTTCACCACGATGTTCCCCAAGGCCAACCCAACGTACGTCGCGGTCATGGAGAAGATGATATGTTACACCAGTTTAGATTCAATTGGGAAGGCACTATCGAAGGAACCATTTGTTGTCATGATGGTAAACTTCGTAAGTATTACATTGGACTAATCTTTAACGATGAGCTTAGGGTGTCCTTAGTAGAGAGACTCTACTGTACTTTCTTGTCATGGCTTTAAATTCAAAGTCTATAATAGCAAGTATGTATATCTAGCACATCAGATTTTACTCCATTTTCAGTGTGTCTAACTGTTATTCACTTATATTTCAGACTGAATCTATTACGTACAAGGAAACAATGCCGTCACCACCAAATAGATGGAATGTCACCAGCATTCAAGTCTCAAATTATAAAGATATACCTGTCAACTTCACCGAGGTTGGCTTACACGTGTTCGAGACTTGGCGAATTATGGAGAAACTGGTCAATGTAACTGGACCGTACCTGCCCGATGTTCCTGGGTTCAACCTCACGTCTATCGAACTGACAACTCAGAAAATGATCATGAAGATGAATGCGATGGATTGGAACAAGTAAGATTACAGCTGTTTCCTTTACAGTCCAACTCACAATTAACATCCTTCTTGCTTCGCATCAGTATACAGTGTGAACGTACATGTGCCAGTGACGCACCAGGGACAGGCTTATCTCTCTATGTTTTGCCTGTATTACTATGACATAGGCGCTGGATAGCGTGGCAATGGTGTGCCACTGACGCGCCAGTGACAGGAATTAAGGGATGTCAATTGTGATTGGGACTGTATTTTCATCAATAATGGTCGGCATATTTTTGTGATTCTGCATAAATCTGCATCATATGACATAGAAGTCAAGTCTCAATGATATACTCATCTTGTGAAAAATGCCAGTCCTGTCTTTTTGCCTCTATAACATTCCAATTCATTTCTGTTTCACAGGTACCTCGCGACCATAACTCAGCTGACACCGTTATTGGTGAACGCAACTGCCCAGAACATGTTTAGTCTTCTTCCTCAAGGGATGTTGGACACCTTCTTGCCTATGATGGAACTCCTCAATAAACTTGTGCCCCTGCTGAATGACCGCATGGGGATCTTGTTGCGTAAGTTACAATCTCTGCCAAGAGCTTAGCACCGGAGTCCAATACTTTGGCTGCCATCATTTTCTTGCTTCTTCTTCTTCAGCATTCGCTCTGCACAATGAGGTGTAAATCTTTAGGGAGTATTCCACCTCCAGGGCGGAATGAGCATTTGTACGTTCCACCGCGTTTGGGCCCCAATTGGGTTTACTGTGTAAGTGGCTCTGTGAGTCCACGTGAGCTGCTCATCATGTTTCTCACTTGGTGAGGTCTTTTGCTTGCCTTGGCACCAAACACAAGGAACCTCAGTTATACATGCTTTGACGTCACCCCGTCGACTTGCTCGCAAGAGACCCATCAGTGCCACGTATTAAGTTGCACATAACTGACGTGAGGCAGGAGGGATGTGAGTTGTGATTTGGACTGTAGGTAGCTAAATTCTCTCTATCAGAAGGCTCTTTTGATGCATTGTTATATATTTTTCAGGTTCGAACCTCACAATTGAGAGTATTTTCAAGGATTTCCCTCTCCATCAGAGATTGGTATCGATTCTGAACTACATGCCACAAATAACTGAGGTTTTGATCACCTCCGTAGAGCCAGACAATGTTCAAAAGGTCAGTGATTAACCCTTCACCTAAGAGATACACACTGAAAAAAAACCCCATACCTATTCTAAAGTTGCTTTTGACGTTAACATTAGAACAGTGATTGGGGTTTGAATAAGTCCTTTTTATCTCATTATATTCCCCAGTTTAGTCATCCTGACATATCCGGCCATTTCACGTGATACATAAGGAGGATCGAGTCATGTTGTAGGCCCAGTTTGCAAGTGGATGCAGTTTAATACACACTTTGAGAAATTTGTTAAGAATTACCCTCACACCACCCCATCAACTTTTGTTCCTTGCACTTGGTAACTAGTTCTCACTCGGTTACACATGTACATTTCAGTGAACTGCCGAAGAAAATCTTCAAATCTTACAAAGAAACGTGATAAAATTCTTGAACGTTTAAATCCTTCTTTTCAGCTAATGAATATGACGTACCCAGCACCACTTGACCTGATGAGGACGTACAATAACCTGTGTAGCAATGATGCGGCGAAGTACTTCACCATCCCATCCACAGCTGTACAGTTCAGATACGTCCTTCAGACTGTGTGTGTAATTTTAGGCAACCCAGAACAGCTCCTCAATGAATTCTACAGATTCACTGGAGTCAGTGCTGTAAGGGAATGGCAAATGGTAGGTCTTGCCATCTAGGGAGATTTTGGCTGGCTTTTTTTTGGTGATCTGTAATCAAATCGCTAATGTAAATTTGCTCCGACAGCCATCAGGACGATACAGTGGAACCTCTCATTCCGGACACCTCTCTATTGAGGACACTGGTTTCGGTCCAATACAGTGGAATCTCTCTTAAAATAAAAATGCTGGCAAATTATTGGCGGTTTAGAATAATTCTGATGATTTCCTTCCCCAGCTGCAGGCGCATACCAACAGGTCAGAAGCCGCTAAAGCCGTTACCTTTGCTAAGTATGTCTCGAATGTCCTCGAGATGAACAAGGTGATCCAAGATCTCTTCACGAAGCTGACGAGCCCAGGTAACGGCCTGATCATTTCACCACCGCTGTGGCTTGACGGACGCGTCTGGCAGCAGGCTTTGATGAACGTCAACAGTAGCATAACGCTGCTGCAGACAATGAATACAGAGCAGTAAGTATATGTATTTTCGTAAACAAATTTCCTATCCATGTTCAGGGCTTTTTCAATATTGGTATGAGATGAAAAGAACAGAGAAGGCCGGTGTGATTTCAGATGGTTAAAGTTGGTTATGTCACATACAAGTACCTTGACTTTTTTCCATCCTGGACAAGTCAAATGACCTCATTCTTTAACTGAGACATAAAACCATCATGCTTCGTACCTGATTGTCTGTACAGTGGCGGGACCAAATGGTTAGCTCATTCTGCGTTAAATATCTTAATCCTGGTAAGTTTCCAAAATGCGCAGGGTTTAATTTGTTGATTTATTATGTTTTTCAGAATGGAACAGTACCAATTGAAGCTGGTCGCAGCGTTTAACCCCCACATGCAGACATTATTGACCGCCACAGACGTAAACGGTTTCTATCACGCTGTCATGCTTACTGAAGATGTATTGATAGATGCCGTGACACGGTTCATTGGTAAGAATTAGAACTTAAATTGTTTTGACTCGAGAATATTGTTTTGAATTACTTCAGTTGGATGATACAATTCGAGTCAGTGGCCCCGTAAGTTGCCCGTTGGTCGCATATAGGTCCCGTGTAATACAAGCGAAACATAGAGCGATAAACTTGTCACTGGCCTGCAACTCGTGCGTACACTGCCCATAACTGACACAAAGCAGGAAGGATGTCAATTGTGACTTGGACTGTAAGCGTTTTGTGTAGTGATTAAGGTGTCAGACACATATATGGAACAATTATGAGTTCGATATCCACTGGTCTCAGATACACTTCTTGCGACCTTGGGCCAGTCACTTTACTTCCACTGCCACGTCTTCTGATATGGAATAAACCAAGATAACTTGTACCTACATGTAGTGTCCATGCAAGAGCAAGCAAAGAATCTTGTCGATGTCTTTTTGTAGCAAATGGGACCTTGAAGTTCGAGGACATGCTGAAGGGATTACCTGAGATGCAGAAGGTGACGCAAATGGTGGGCTATTTCCCACAAGCCTTTGAGATCCTGACCCTGACTATGTTACATCCAACGAAAGCCTCGCAGGTAAGACGATTTTTTTAATGGCACACATTTGCAAATCCCGTGACTTTTTTCCTTTTCATTGAAAGGAATTGTGTACATGTATGACAAATAAGGAACTCTCATGCTGCAATGAGAGTCCTTGCAAGATTCTAGTATTCTGAACTTTTTTCATGTTGATGCAGCATTATTTTAATTTTCAATCCACGAACCGAGATATAAAAAATTCCACTCAATGTAAAGAAAAGTATTGTCTTGACTTTGCACAAATTGTTTCGCCAGTTCGTCGATGCCATCAACAAGATGGAGGTCCTGCCAAAGATCTGTAGTGGTGCCCAAGACCAGGTCCTCGACATCCCATCCTACCTGATGGCAGATTTCATGGCGCTCAAACCCAAGCTATGTGCCGTCAATACTACAAAATTCATGCAGGAACTCGTGACACTACCAGTTGCTGACCTTTTCGGACCAAAAATGGTGAGGATTTTATTGCGTTCTTTAAAACATTTCATGACCGATACCAGCAGTAATTGAGTCGGGTGGGAAAAGCACTCAAATCCAGTGATTTTATCTTGGTGCAGATATCACCCAACCAGAAGTGCCCCGATCACTGATGCTTCTCTAACAGGTTTGCCATTCGTATTTACATGTAGTTGTGGGTCAGGAAAATAGAAATGCCGGTTTTTCGCCGTTATCATGCATGCAAATTTGCTGAAACTAGGTATCTATATCCCTTGTATACCTATCTGCTTTAAGGCAATGTTGAAATTTAAGTTCAGTACGTATTTACGCAATTGGACATTTTCGAATTCACTTACAAATTTCAAATTTTTTACATTTCATCAGTGTGCTCTCATGCAGTCCTTTGCTGGTATGTTTAAAATCAATTCGTATATCTGTAATGTATCGAATTAATTTTCAGAATGAAAGTTTACACAACAAGGCCCCAGTCAATTTCACCGCATTTTACGAAAAGTCTTTCATGATCAACAGGCTGATTACGCAACTGATAATGGCGCCTCCTAACATTGACTTTGGAAATCTCATGGTGTATAATGCGACGTTATGGAGTGAAATGATGATGAGAATTCTGAGACAGCTGAATGACCCCACAAGGTAACTTTCGTTTCAAGAACCAGGATATAATTTAAGCCGTGAAAAACTCACAAACTATGACTGTCAAATTTTAAACTAATGGACTTACCCTTTAAATTTGAATTATCTTTTTTTTAAGATTCAGCCTGGCAAATAATGTGATGTTGGCCACGTGGCTTCAGGAGATGGTCAAGGTCGACCCCATCTTATCTAAAGCTGTGTCTGTTGGAAACCTTGTCATGGACTTCTTGGTGAAGGAGTTGTATCCAATGATAGGTATGTAGAATTGGCTGAGGTTTTTGGGGGGTCTGTGAGATACCAAAATCGTTAAGGTTGGAGCTAAAATGTAGTTGAATCTCTTGTGTCCGGCATGCCGACAATGTGATGTCATGACTTTTCCGTTCATCCGCAAATAATGCCATCCAAAACTGGGTTTGTGAGTTTTGTGTGACCCTGTGACGCATTGACCCAAAGTCTTCTCAGTCATTGGCATTATCTAATCAGGACCATTAAAAATATTTCCTTCGCATTACCGGATAATTTCTTTCTAGGTGCCAACCTGACCTTAGATGACCTGATTTCCCCTGTCAAATACCCGACTCTGGCCAAGCTGACGAAACTACTTGACTACAGTCCTCAGATTGTGCAAGTCCTCATCGCGACGTCAACCATGAAGAGTGGACCGGTAAAAACTCACTACAAATTTAATTTTACTTACATA